>NC_056737.1:325441129-325541129 GCF_019279795.1 Protopterus annectens
AACCTAAAGGTCCAAGGCCTGTGGTTTTCAAAGAAAACAACACATCAACGTTAAGAGATGAGGGCTCTGATTTTGTCCCTCATCTTATCACTTTAAAGTTAAATGTTGACAACACCACAGTTCTTTGGTATGTAAACAAATGGGTGACAAAGTCTTACCTACTCCAGTAGTGTTGACAGTGGTTTACATTCCCTCAGCTCAAAAAGTTCTAGCAGAAACACTGAGCAGGTCCATGACACAAGCCATGAATGGATGATCCACAGGAATGTGTTTCTGGATATTCTCCACTAGGTGGGGTACGCCTCAAATAGATCTTTTTGCCTCCCCTCTGAACAGACAACTTCCAAAATTCTTTGCCAGAGTCTGACACCCTTTGGTATGGAAGGTGGATGCCCTTTCTTTCTCAGTGAAGGGGATGTTTCTCTATGCATTCCTCCCTTCCAAGCTATTCAGAAAGTCCTGCTGAAGATTCAGCAAGACAACCCAAAAATCTTGCTGGTGATCCCCTTTTGGTCAAGACAGCATTGGTTCCCTCTTCTTCTGCAATTAGCCAAGGGAAATCATTACAAGTCACCTCACAGTGAGGATCTTCTCACACAAGACAAGGGATCTCTCATTCACCCACATTTAGCAACAGCGAACCTGACTTTGTGGGTGATAGGCTTCTGATCCCTTTCAGATACCTTTTCTCTGAGGACATGCTTCTAGTCCTGCAGGAGGCCAGAAAACCCAATACCAGGAGATCCTATTTGTCCAAATGGAAGAGGTTTTCCATCTGGTCTCTTAACAAGTGACTAGATCCATTTTCAGTGGATATTCCCCTAGTCCTACCTTATTTGTGTGAGCTGCTCAAGGCTGGATCAGCTTATGCTTCAGTTAAAACCCACTTATCAGCTATTTCTGCATGTCTGCCTTTATCTCCTTCTTTAGTTTCTAGGATAAAAGTTAAGCTTTTCTTAAAAGGCATCCTACACATCAGACCTCCAAGGATCCTGTTCCTCGTCCCTGGGATTTGAATTTTGTTCTGGAAAAACTGACTCACACACCATTTGAACCTGCAGCTTCTGCATCCTTAAAATGTTGACATAAAAAACTGTTTTACTGGTAGCCATCACTTCTGCTAGGAGAGTTTCTGAACTTCAAGCTTTAATGACTTCACAACCCTTTCTAATTCTCCACAGGGATAGGGTGCCTCTTTGCACCAATCCTTCTTTCATGCCTAAATTGGTTAATGACTTGTCCTTTAACCAATCTGCTCACTTATCTACCTTTTTCACTTCCCCTCAAAACTCAAGTGAAAGGGTGCTCCACACCTTGGAGGTACATAGACAACTCAGATTTTACCTGGATATGACCAAATCCATTAGAAAGACTGAACAATTTTTTGTTTCTTTTCACCCCAGGGTGCTGGGTAAACCTGTCTCTAAACATACTAGTTCCACATGGATCTCTAAGGCCATTTCTTTCTGCTACCTGTCACAGAGTCGCATGGACAGTGTACTGTTTTTTTAAAGGACAAAGTTTATGTAGTATAACATGTAAAAGTGATGATGTGTTAAGTTACCACTGCATGGTGCTAGGACAGCCTAGAGTCAGCTTTAGGTGGACTGCCATAGTTCTCAGCTTCTTAACTGAAGAGTCAGGGGACAAAGTCAAAATAATGGGGAGAAAAAGGCTCCAAATCAGGGACAAACATGCATTTCCTGAAGAATAAGTAGGTATGAAATTCTGATTTACCATAAAATCACAACTTTTAGGAGGGACAAGGCAAGATCAGAGAGAGTCTGCAGATTTAGGAAGAGCAGAGAATTGTGTGGACTGCTGTTTCTCTCAAGTTGTGCATGTTTCTGCTGTCTCTGTTTGAATTAATAAATAAAGGTAAGGCTACACATTCCTGTGTTTATGGTAAATCCTTTAATCCAGCAGGCTCAACACGGTGCTATGAAAACAGAATACATAAAAACAAAACTCAGATTTTTTCACTGAGAAGCTGCAGAGGTTAGCCAAAGATGAATGAAAGATACTATTTTGAACCAGTCAGTAGTAGAGCTGGATGAAAAACAGCCATGGGGATATAGTAGCATGCAACCTAGTGCTACATTCACTAGATAACCACCCAAACAAAAGTTATGTACTCACTATAACCATTTCAGTCTTCCTCAACTGTTGGGTTTGGATCTGACCCTTAGATCCGTCTTGTCTGCTTCTTCCAGTTCACGGAACACTGAAACTCTCAAGCTCTTCCCTTACCCATAATGCCCTAGTCACCTAACATACTGCAGATCTTGTTTGCTGCCCCTTAAGCCTGTAAGCATTAGGAAATGGTAAAACAACAGAATCTGGAACTCAAACAAAGGAAGAATAGTTCCTCCAGCATATTTCGATCCTTCCAAAAGTCAAACATGGAGGGGATTAGAGGGAGAGAAGTTGAGGAAGAATAAAATTGGACAACACAGATGGAATGCATTATGGTGAGTACATAAGTTTTTTATCTGATTTTGTCAGTTTTATTCATTTCTCAACTGTTGGGACAGAGTCCCCAGCTACCTACATCCCTGGAGGACTCTAAGGAAGGAAATTTCTGAGTACCGCTGAGCCAAAGGCTGCTCTTTCCCTAGGGACCAGATCCAATTTGTAATGAGCAATAAAGGTATGAGGATTAGCCCCAGTTGCGGCTGCACAAATATTAACCATGAAGATCTGGATAAAATTGCAGAAGAAATTGCCATAGACTTGGTGGAATGTTCTTATAGTGGTTTTGGTAAAGACAAGAACTTTTTTGTTTGTAAACAAATATCTTACAGTCAGTTAACCATTTGGCTAAACTCACTTTAGAAACTGGTTTGCCTAATTTTGATTCCAAAAAAGAGACACATAATTACTCTGATTTCCTCAAATTTTTTGTTCTAAGTAGATAAAACAGTCATTTCCTGTGAACGTCCAAAAGTTGTAACATATACTCTCCTTTATTTGATGAAATTTTATCTACCAATGGTATCTGAAAACACTCTGGTCTCAGCATGCTTAGCCTTTGGAGTTGTCCTTCCACTTCTACCATGCCTGAAGAAGGAATTGCTTTGGTGGATACAACAAACATCTCAGAATCCAGGGCTTCCACTTCAGTCACCACACCCTATTCAGGAGCTGTTTACAGATGCCTCAGACCTGACGTGGGGAGCAATCTTGGGGAACCTAAAGGTCCAAGGCCTGTGGTTTTCTTCGACAAGAAAACAACACATCAACGTTAAAGAGATGAGGGCTCTGATTTTGTCCCTTCATACTTTCTATTCATCTCTTCAACCAGGTCCCTTGAAACTGTTCACAGACAACACCACAGTGCTTTGGTATGTAAACAAATGGGTGACAAAGTCTTACCTACTCCACAGTAGTGTTGACAGTGGTTTACATTCCCTCAGCTCAAAAAGTTCTAGCAGAAACACTGAGCAGGTCCATGACACAAGCCACAAATGGATGATCCACAGGAACGTGTTTCTGGATATTCTCCACCAGGTGGGGTACGCCTCAAATAGATCTTTTTGCCTCCCCTCTGAACAGACAACTTCCAAAATTCTGTGCCAGAGTCTGACACCCTTTGGTATGGAAGGTGGATGCCCTTTCTTTCTCACTGAAGGGGATGTTTCCCTATGCATTCCTCCCTTCCAAGCTATTCAGAAAGTCCTGCTGAAGATTCAGCAAGACAACCCAAAAATCTTGCTGGTGATCCCCTTTTGGTCAAGACAGCATTGGTTCCCTCTTCTTCTGCAATTAGCCAAGGGAAATCATTACAAGTCACCTCACAGTATGGATCTTCTCACACAAGACAAGGGATCTCTCATTCACCAACATTTAGCAACAGCGAACCTGACTTTGTGGGTGATAGGCTTCTGATCCCTTTCAGATACCTTTTCTCTGAGGACATGCTTCTAGTCCTGCAGGAGGCCAGGAAACCCAATACCAGGAGGTCCTATTTGTCCAAATGGAAGAGGTTTTCCATCTGGTCTCTTAACAAGTGACTAGATCCATTTTCAGTGGATATTCCCCTAGTCCTACCTTATTTGTGTGAGCTGCTCAAGGCTGGATCAGCTTATGCTTCAGTTAAAACCCACTTATCAGCTATTTCTACATGTCTGCCTTTATCTCCTTCTTTAGTTTTTAGGATAAAAGTTAAGCTTTTCTTAAAAGGCATCCTACACATCAGACCTCCAAGGATCCTGTTCCTCGTCCCTGGGATTTGAATTTTGTTCTGGAAAAACTGACACACACACCAGTTGAACCTGCAGCTTCTGCATCCTTAAAATGTTGACATAAAAAAAATGTTTTACTGGTAGCCATCACTTCTGCTAGGAGAGTTTCTGAACTTCAAGCTTTAATGACTTCACAACCCTTTCTAATTCTCCACAGGGATAGGGTGCCTCTTTGTACCAACCCTTTTTTCATGCCTAAAATGGTTAATGACTTGTCCTTTAACCAATCTGTTCACTTATCTACCTTTTTCACTTCCCCTTAAAACTCAAGTGAAAGGGTGCTCCACACCTTGGAGGTACATAGACAACTCAGATTTTACCTGGATAAGACCAAATCCATTAGAAAGTCTGAGCAAATGTTTGTTTCCTTTCAATCCAGGGTGCTGGGAAACCTGTCTCTACACAGACTATTTCCTCCTGGATCTCTAGGGTCATTTCTTTCTGCTACCTGTCACACAGTTGCATGGACAGTGTACTGTTTTTTTAAAGGACAAAGTTTATGTAGTATAATATGTAAAAGTGATGATGTGTTAAGTTACCACTACATGGTGCTAGGACAGCCTATAGTCAGCTTTAGGTGGACTGCCATAGTTCTCAGCTTCTTAACTCAAGAGTCAGGGGACAAAGTCAAAATAATAGGGAGAAAAAGGCTCCAAATCCGGGACAATCATGCATTTCCTGAAGAATAAGTAGGTATGAAACTCTGATTTACCATAAAATCAAAACTTTTAGGAGGGACAAGGCAAGATCAGAGAGAGTCTGCAAATTTAGGAAGAGCAGAGAATTGTGTGGACTGCTGTTTCTCTCAAGTTGTGCATGTTTCTGCTGTCTCTGTTTGAATTAATAAATAAAGGTAAGGCTACACATTCCTGTGTTTATGGTAAATCCTTTAATCCAGCAGGCTCAACACGGTGCTATGAAAACAGAATACATAAAAACAAAACTCAGATTTTTTCACTGAGAAGCTGCAGAGGTTAGCCAAAGATGAATGAAAGATACTATTTTGAACCAGTCAGTAGTAGAGCTGGATGAAAAACAGCCATGGGATATAGTAGCATGAACCTAGTGCTACATTCACTAGATAACCACCCAAACAAAAGTTATGTACTCACTATAACCATTTCAGTCTTCCTCAACTGTTGGGTTTGGATCTGACCCTTAGATCCGTCTTGTCTGCTTCTTCCAGTTCACGGAACACTGAAACTCTCAAGCTCTTCCCTTACCCATAATGCCCTAGTCACCTAACATACTGCAGATCTTGTTTGCTGCCCCTTAAGCCTGTAAGCATTAGGAAATGGTAAAACAACAGAATCTGGAACTCAAACAAAGGAAGAATAGTTCCTCCAGCATATTTCGATCCTTCCAAAAGTCAAACATGGAGGGGATTAGAGGGAGAGAAGTTGAGGAAGAATAAAATTGGACAACACAGATGGAATGCATTATGGTGAGTACATAAGTTTTTTATCTGATTTTGTCAGTTTTATTCATTTCTCAACTGTTGGGACAGAGTTCCCAGCTACCTACATCCCTGGAGGACTCTAAGGAAGGAAATTCCTGAGTACCGCTGAGCCAAAGGCTGCTCTTTCCCTAGGGACCAGATCCAATTTGTAATGAGCAATAAAGGTATGAGGATTAGCCCCAGTTGCGGCTGCACAAATATTAACCATGAAGATCTGGATAAAATTGCAGAAGAAATTGCCATAGACTTGGTGGAATGTTCTTATAGTGGTTTTGGTAAAGACAAGCCCTTTTTTGTTTGCAAACAAAGATCTTACAGTCAGTTAACCATTTGGCTAAAGTCACTTTAGAAACTGGTTTGCCTAATTTTGATTCCAAAAAAGAGACACATAATTGCTCTGATTTCCTCAAATTATTTGTTCTATGTAGATAAAACCGTCATTTCCTGTGAACGTCCAAAAGTTGTAACATATACTCTCCTTTATTTGAGAAATTTGGAAAGAAGATTGGAAGGTTGATAGTTTGATTAATATTGAATTCTAACACCACATTAGGAAGAAATGAAGGATTTGTCCGTAAGGATTCCCTATTCTTATGAAAAATCAAATAAAGAGGTTTGGATGACAGGACCTGTAGTTTTGATATTCTTCAAGCAGAGGTAATGGCCACTAAAAAGATAGTTTTCCAGGTCAAGAATTTTAGTTCATACTTAGCTGATGGTTCAAATGGGGATTGTGTTAAAGATTAAAACAATATTCAAATCCCAAGGAGAAGTGGGATCTTTTAATGGGATCTAAGTAGAAAGGTTCCCCTTAGAAAGGCTTTACAAAGTTTGGAGGATGCTAAAGATGAATTGTTTTCTCCTATATGAAAATTGGATATGACAGCTAGTTGTACTTTTACAGTAGAAGAGCTAGCACCTTCATTGAAAATTGTAGCTAAAAATTCAAGAATTTTAGGAACCAGTGCTGAAAAGGGATTTGCTGCACCCAAAATACAAATCTTTTCCATTTACTTCTGTAAAGTTTCCTAGTGGAAACTTTGTGGGATGATAAGAGAATGTGATGGAAAGGGGAGGAGAGCCTAGGCTGTATAACAATCAACAGAAGTGGAGAAACCATGCTGTCAGTTTTAGGCCTGGAATTTCCAGATGTGTCATGTCTGTTGGTTGAGACAACAGGTCCGGAGTTGAATCCAAAATCCATGGAAGATTAAGTAGATGAAGCCAAAAAAAGGGAAAACAAATCTGATGAGGCCAGTAAAGGACTATGAGGATAGCTGTACTCTTCAACTGAGATGCTTTCTGAAGAAATTTGGGGATTAGAGGTAACTGGGGGTAGGTGTAAAGGAGACTGGGGGGCCAATTGTGAAGTAGAGAATCTCTTGGTGACTCTCTGGTGGGAGATCAGGGCAAAGAACCTGCTGCACTTGTTGTTCAGGGGAAATGCAAAGAGATCACAACATGGCTGTCCCCATAGAAGACAAATCCTTTCCAAAAGCATCATATTGAGGGGCCACTCATGAGGCATTAGAACGGACCTACTTAACTTGTCTGCAATCACACTGGATTTCCTCAGAATGTGCTTTCTATCAAAAATCGACTGGATGAGATCACAAATTGCCACACTCTCAAAGCTTCTCAACACAGGGGTTAAGACTTAGTTCCCCCTTGTTTGTTAATGTACCAGACCACTGACATATTGTCCATCTGGAATGCAATAGTACCAGTGGGAAGGGTGTCTTGGAAGGCCTGCAGTGCTAGAAGGACACTTCTTATTTCCAGGACATTGATATGTGTGTTGGCCTTTTTGTGGACTATGTGCCTAGGACTGTCTTTCCCAAGAATTACCCCCCCCCATCCGATCCGGGAGGAGTCTGTGGTCACTATACCCTTGGGTTGAGGGAGAACAAAGGGATGACTTTCTTGTACTTGACTGGAGTGTATCTACCATAGAAGGTCATTTTTGCAAGCCTGTGTTATTTTGATCTGGCTAGATAAAGGTTGGTAGAGAATGGACCATTGAGTTGTCAGTGTCCACTGAAGAATCCTCATATGGTACCTTGCCAACGGTACCAGAATGATTGCCACTAACATGGATCCCAAAGCTTGAAGGATCAGTCAAGCTGAAAGAGAAGAACTTTGAATGATCTTTCTGACCTGGAACTGAATAGTCTGAACTCTTGACAGTAGGAGAGAGGCTATTTGAGTTACCGTATTGAGCAAGGTACAAATGGAAGAGGTTTTCCATCTGGTCTCTTAACAAGTGACTAGATCCATTTTCAGTGGATATTCCCCTAGTCCTACCTTATTTGTGTGAGCTGCTCAAGGCTGGATCAGCTTATGCTTCAGTTAAAACCCACTTATCAGCTATTTCTACATGTCTGCCTTTATCTCCTTCTTTAGTTTCTAGGATAAAAGTTAAGCTTTTCTTAAAAGGCATCCTACACATCAGACCTCCAAGGATCCTGTTCCTCGTCCCTGGGATTTGAATTTTGTTCTGGAAAAACTGACACACACACCAGTTGAACCTGCAGCTTCTGCATCCTTAAAATGTTGACATAAAAAAACTGTTTTACTGGTAGCCATAATTTCTGCTAGAAGAATTTCTGAACTTCAAGCTGTAATGGCTTCACAACCTTGTCTAATTTAACACAGGGATAGGGTGCCTCTTTGTACCAACCCTTTTTTCATGCCTAAAATGGTTAATGACTTGTCCTTTAACCAATCTGTTCACTTATCTACCTTTTTCACTTCCCCTTAAAACTCAAGTGAAAGGGTGCTCCACACCTTGGAGGTACATAGACAACTCAGATTTTACCTGGATAGGACCAAATCCATTAGAAAGACTGAACAATTTTTTGTTTCTTTTCACCCCAGGGTGCTGGGTAAACCTGTCTCTAAACATACTAGTTCCACGTGGATCTCTAAGGCAATTTCTTTCTGCTACCTGTCACACAGTTGCATGGACAGTGTACTGTTTTTTTAAAGGACAAAGTTTATGTAGTATAATATGTAAAAGTGATGATGTGTTAAGTTACCACTACATGGTGCTAGGACAGCCTATAGTCAGCTTTAGGTGGACTGCCATAGTTCTCAGCTTCTTAACTCAAGAGTCAGGGGACAAAGTCAAAATAATAGGGAGAAAAAGGCTCCAAATCCGGGACAATCATGCATTTCCTGAAGAATAAGTAGGTATGAAACTCTGATTTACCATAAAATCAAAACTTTTAGGAGGGACAAGGCAAGATCAGAGAGAGTCTGCAAATTTAGGAAGAGCAGAGAATTGTGTGGACTGCTGTTTCTCTCAAGTTGTGCATGTTTCTGCTGTCTCTGTTTGAATTAATAAATAAAGGTAAGGCTACACATTCCTGTGTTTGTGGTACATCCTTTAATCCAGCAGGCTCAACACGGTGCTATGAAAACAGAATAAATAAAAACAAAACTCAGATTTTTTTCACTGAGAAGCTGCAGAGGTTAGCCAAAGATGAATGAAATATACTATTTTGAACCAGTCAGTAGTAGAGCTGGATAAAAAACAGCCACGGGGATATAGTAGCATGTAACCTAGTGCTACATTCACTAGATAACCACCCAAACAAAAGTTATGTACTCACTATAACCATTTCAGTCTTCCTCAACTGTTGGGTTTGGATCTGACCCTTAGATCCGACTTGTCTGCTTCTTCCAGCTCATGGAACACTGAAACTCTCAAGCTCTTCCCTTACCCATAATGCCCTAGTCATCTAACATACTGCAGATCTTGTTTGCTGCCCCTTAAGCCTGTAAGCATTAGGAAATGGTAAAACAACATAATCTGGAACTCAAACAAAGGAAGAATAGTTCCTCCAGCATCTTTCGATCCTTCCAAAAGTCAAACATGGAGGGGATTAGAGGGAGAGAAGTTGAGGAAGAATAAAATTGGACAACACAGATGGAATGCATTATGGTGAGTATATAAGTTTTTTATCTGATTTTGTCAGTTTTATTCATTTCTCAACTGTTGGGACAGAGTCCCCAGCTACCTACATCCCTGGAGGACTCTAAGGAAGGAAATTTCTGAGTACCGCTGAGCCAAAGGCTGCTCTTTCCCTAGGGACCAGATCCAATTTGTAATGAGCAATAAGGTGAGGATTAGCCCCAGTTGCGACTGCACAAATATTAACCATGAAGATCTGGATAAAATTGCAGAAAGGAGTACGCCATAGACTTGGTGGAATGTTCTTATAGTGGTTTTGGTAAAGACAAGAACTTTTTTGTTTGTAAACAAATATCTTACAGTCAGTTAACCATTTGGCTAAACTCACTTTAGAAACTGGTTTTGCCCCTAATTTTTGATTCCAAAAAAAGAGACACATAATTACTCTGATTTTCCCTCAAATTTTTTGTTCTAAGTGAAGATAAAACAGTCATTTTCACTGTGAGCGTCCAAAAGTTGTAACATATACTCTCCTTTTATTTGAGAAATTTGGAAAAGAAGATTGGAAGGTTGATAGTTTGATTAATATTGAATTCTATAACACCCACATTAGGGAAGAAATGAAGGATTTTGACCACCTGTAATGATACTCTATTCTTATGAAAAAATCAAATAAAGAGGTTTGGACCAACAGGACCTGTAGTTTTGATATTCTTCAAGCAGAGGAAGTAATGGCCACTAAAAGATAGTTTTCCAGGTCAAAGAATTTTAGTTCACACTTAGCTGAATTGGTTCAAATGGGGATTGTGTTAAAGATTAAAACAATATTTATTCAAATCCCAAGGAAGAGAAGTGGGATCTTTTAATGGGATCTAAGTAGAAAGGTTCCTCTTAGAAAGGCTTTACAAAGTTTGGAGGATGCTAAAGATGAATTGTTTTCTCCTATATGAAAATTGGATATGACAGCTAGTTGTACTTTTACAGTAGAGGAGCTAACACCTTCATTGAAAATTGTTGTTGGGAGACCAACCATCCCTTTGCTTTAGGTGTTCTAGGATGTCTCCAAATGAGACATTGTTGGGTGGTGATCTTGGGGACCCTTCTCCCTCATCAAAGTTGGCATCTTCTGTGACAGACTTTTGTGGAGAGTCCAAGTGCCACTTTTTGTACTTTTTCTTCCTGGGAACAGAGAAGTATCAGAAGAAATTATTATTATACCTTGCTGGGTGTCTTTGTGACTATTTGGTCTGGCTGTCCCAGTGGCACAGTTGATTGAGGCTCTAGATGCAGAGATAAATGAAGTTGGGTTGTTGAAGCTGAAGAGGGGAGAGAAGTCTGAACTCTAGAAACAGAGAAAGCTCTCTCCACTACCTTGAATGCAGAATTCCTTGGAGAGAAGTAGACCAACTTCTCCAAGAAGACATGCTTAAGACCGGAGGCTCCCTCCTCCCCAAAGGCAGACTATTCAAGGAGGGAGTCAGAACTGAGCTATTTAGCACTGAAGCTCTGAGGGGCAGAGATGGCTCTGACAACTTCGGAGTTGACTCCATTACCCTGGATGTGGTGCTGACTCTACAGCTCCTAGAGCCGTCCGCCTCCAAAGTGCTCTGGGCTAGTCCACTCAGAGATGCCACCAAAGTCTAAGATACTAGTATCTTCAAATCCAATGCGGATGACTCCAGAATCTTTGGATCCGGCGGGTCTGAATCCAGTGGTTGAATCAAAGAAGGAGCCAGTAAAGGGGATGCTGCACTGATAAGGGTCTCCAGACCTGATGGGGTTGGAGCCAGAAGAACCCCCATTTGATTCTGTGTTGAGAGGAACTTCCTCATCATCCTGTCCACATCAGCTTCGGTCAGACTCTTGGAAGATCTTACAGAGGATGCTGCTAAAGATGGTCAGCAGTGGTGACCAAAAAGAGAGAAGGCAGCTGAGAGGAAACAGGATCCAGGACCAGTTGTAGCGATCGGATCCAAGGTGATTTTTCTAGTAGAGGTTTTGGATCCAAAGAGGTCGGATATGACACTTTTGGTACTTTACTAGGAGTTTCAGACACCAGAACTGAAGAAGATGTCAGATCTGGGGAACATTTGCTAGATTCTTTATGAAGGGAATCTCCCTTCTTGTCAGGTTTTTATGGGGGATTGAGCCCCAGAGGATGATGAAGTAGACTTAGAGGGGAGCAAATCTAGCAAAATTAACTTATTTTTTTTCTGTTAATTAAGGCTCTTAGAATAAAGGCCTTACAGAGGTCACAATTAGAGTCAAGGTGTGCTGGGCCTAAACAATACACATACTTTGAATGTGTGTCAGATAATGGTATCTTGTGGCTGCAAGCAACACATTTCTTGAAGCCAGAAGGTTTCCCTGACATTGTTTCAAACAGCAAAGAAACATTTTTTTTAATTAAGAAAGGGAAATATCAACTATGGTAATTAAGAAGTACTTTAAGTACGATAAAGGAGGATACCAGTAATGTTAACAGAGAAATACATGAGTAAAAAGAAAAAATGAAAATTAAAGGGAGGATAGCGTTGGAAAAGTTATAAAGTTATAAATATTAGAAAGTTACAAAGGCTTTAAAGATATAAAGTTAATAAAGTTCTAACTCACCTGAATAATTGTTAATACTCAAGAGTATGCAGTGACCACCTCTGTACGTTAAGGCAGCAACGAGATCTGAGGTAGCTTAGGTGACTATGGCATTATGGGTAAGACAGGAGCTTGAGAGTTTCAGTGTTCCACAAGCTGGAAGAAGTGTTTGACTTAGTTCTGAGGGACAGATCTGAACCCAACAGTTGAGGAATTAATTAAAATTACAACATCAGGTCATTCAGTTTTGTGAAAACACAATAACTGGGAAAGTAGATATGACAATTTTAAAAATCTCATATGGCATGTAATCTGCAACTTCTGATGTCAGTCAGGTAAACATGTTACTGTGCTTGAGAGAAGATGATGTTGATAATGTGTTGAGGGAGCATAATTTAATTAATATTGAAATGGCTGTGAAAGGCAAGTTCGAAGTGTTTTCACAACAAAAAAGAATGTACTTTATGAGAATGTGAGATTTAACCAGAAAATGTATAGCTAGCGCCAAAAAAAAAATTACTTGCTGAAACCTCACAGTTATGGCCCATCTAGACTGTGATCATAGATCATGAAAGGAGAAGAGAAATGGAAGTCTGTTCACAGCATCTTGTCCATTATCTGAGATGGAACAGTAGTATTTTCACAGGCAAAGAGACCTTGGACCTGACCTGAAAATGTCCTTATAGGCTAACACTTTCAAGCAGGAGTCAGATAACAAACATCTATGGTGAGTTTGTCAGATGTATAATCTCTGCTTAAGCTTACACCCAAGCTCCAGAATTTCCATCTTTAGCTCTTACTGAACTCTGCTTATGCATTACTGTTTTAAGATGGTTTATTATTCTTTTTTGTTTGTTTTTATTGTGCCTTTATTGAACATTTAGCTCATATTATTGAAACTATTGTGTAATTATCACTGTTTTAAAGGAAGATAATGTGCTTTATCAGCTGTATTCCTACTGCTGTAACTTTAAAAGTTAATATCTAAAAATTAACAGCAAACTAATTTAACTGCTCACTATATGCTTAAACTGGGATGTAATGTAATTCCTTATAGTTTGCAGACATTCAGCTGCTATAGTGTAGTAATGCCTTGTACTATATATTCTGTTGTAGTTATACTGTCATATGTTATAGTGACGGGTTCACCCAGGCCAAGCTGGATATTGTACATTATTCTTGGTTGAGCACTGTATGTATGCCTAGATGCTTGTATTTGTTTGAACATATTTTTAGTGTCAAATTACTGCAGTTTTTAGTTTAACTTAGTAACTGTAGTGTTATTAGGCTGTTTTACTTATTTCCCTTCCACTCCTTTCTTATATTGCACCAATTATAAATACAGTCATACCTCCTCTAGCACTCCCCTTGTCAGCTTTTCCTAATCTTCTTTTTTTTATTTCCATTTACAGTTGTCAGCTAATACAAACACTGTGAGGCATCCCTATAGCAGTTCTCTACCAGCAAGCTGCAACTGCAAAAGTCTGTGTCCGGTTTACTTAAAGTACAGGAACATTACAGTGTTTGTTAATGCTTTAACCTTTCTCTGATTGTAAATGTCATTAGAATGTATTCAGGGAGTGCACACTGCTGGTAACCCCAATCCACACCAGAGATCTCTCTAAACCCAACACTTTCTAGTTTGGAATCATTGTTTTACTCAGTCTTCTCCTTCCCCAATACACTTGTCCATATTTCTCCCACTCCATACCCAATCCTGGCATAAGGTTTCTATTTCTTTAAGAATTCGTAGTCTAAAAATTGTCAGCTGACAGCTGCATAGATACTTTTCACAGTAGCTGGTAGTCTAAGTGACTGTTCCTTGCTGTGCAGTTATAGAACTTGGCTCTGCCCGCTACGCTCCGGCTTCACTCTGCTCTCTACCCTGCCCTCATTCCTTCCTGCCCCTAAATCCCTCAAATTTATCTAAACCTAACCACTCCCACTCACACGTATCTACCGATCACTACCTGTACAATTTTGAATTATAAAGTGGCTCACATTTCCACACTAATTCTAATCAACACCCATCCATTAACACGCATATAGTAACCTTTTAGCAATCCCTACCCTTTTTACCATTACAAAATGCTATCAATACATTGATGCTATCAATACAAACAACCCTCTTGTTTCATACACATCTAACAGTTGTCACACCCTGTAATCAAAACAGGCCAGTCTCCACTATACCCCCCTCCCCCACCATTACAACACATATCTACCTACACATTCAGCTGCTTTGACCTCCCACATATTCACCTTCCTATATGATTTAACCCCTGCTCTACCACATACCCGAAAACTCACAACTATCACCCCCCTCCAACATCTCTGGCAGCGCATTCTAACCGCCACACACTGTTCGGTCCCTCTAACAGCCTCCAACTTACTACTAATAAAGCACACAATATTTACATTCCACTAAATACACATCATTACATCCACTAAAACAAATTTACTATTTGACCCCTTATCTTATTTCTCCCTTTAGCCAACCTATTCACACTAGCCCTTCTTTATCAATTAAGTAACTTCTACACCCCCATCTACTATGACCAGCCCACCAACTCCATCACCAACTCTCCACTGCCCATAACTCACCACTACAACTCCTAAATTTCACCCAACCTCTACAACAACACAGAAATAGACTTAAATACCATTAAACCAGACACAAAACGAACCACTGTTTAGAAACCACAAACTAAGCAAACTTATAACAACTTTATTTCATATATTATCAAAACTAAAACTCACTGGTGACATCCACCCCAACCCTGGTCCCAAGACTACCAATAAACAAACTACCACTTACACCTCAATCAACTCCACCATACGCCTCACCTCAAACAACACTCCCTGCTGTTCCTTAATATAAATCTAAGAAGTATACTAAAAATCCATGACCTCCATGCCCTAATTGACTTACATTCCCCTGACATAACCATTTTGACTGAAACTTGGCTTAAGCCACATGTCAAAAACAATGAAATACTTCTCCCAGGGTTCAACATATGTGGACTCAATCGTCAAAATAAACGTGGGGGAGGTGTAGCAATAATGTTTAAACAAAATCTAGCCCTAGAAGTTATCAACACCACACTTCTTACATCAAACAATGTGGAATTACTCATTATCAAACTGAATATCAACAACAACAAAACGCTAATCATAATGGCTATCTATATCCCTCCAGGAGATAACACTAGCACAGTTGAAGACATACTTCCCTGGCTATCCACAACCTTCCACCAAGAAACCATCATTATGGGTGACCTCAACATTGACTGGTCCACCTATAATTCCAACAGTCCATCCAGTTCCATAAACCTATATGGTTTCTCCCAGCTCATACAAAATCCCACAAGAATAGACAAAACCTCCAACAGACAATCCATCCTGGACTGGACTCTCACAAATAAAAATAACACACCCCTTCTAGCAGGATGCCTCCCCAGTACTATAAGTGACCACTTACCCACATACCTAATCAGAAACAATCTTAGTTCACCAAGACAAGTAGTCTATAGGCTAATCCACAACAAGAAAAATGTAATATCCACACTTTCAACTCCCTCCTCCAACAAATTAACTGGTCCCCCCTCAAAACACTACTACTAGATGAAGCTGTTCAACACTTTAACAGCACCTTCCTCAACATCCTAAACAGCCTGTTCCCCTGCAGAATAGCTAGAATAAAATATCACCACACACCCTGGCTTACAAATAATACCTAAGACATACTAAAAGAAAGGGAAATTGCATGGGAACACTGGCTAACTAACAAAAGCAATTACAACCTTCTACTTTTCAAACAACTTAGGAATAAAGCCAAATCCCAGATAAAAACTGACAAAAAGCCTACTACATCACTGCACAGCAAAGAAACAACCCCCCCCCAAAAATTCTGGGCCACTATAAACAAACTCCTGCAATCTGGTAGTACGTCCACCCCCAATCCTACCACACTCCCATCAAATAAAAACATCGCTACACAATTCAATTCCTTTTTCATAAACACAATTCACTCACTTATTGACTATGACCAAAACATCACTACTACAATCCCCGTAGCCAACAATGAGGGTGTAAACTCCTTCTCTTTTAACCCCATCCCAACCCATACCATTAAAAAAACTACTCAGTAAGCTCAAGCCCACCAGCCTAGCTGCGGACAACCTCCCATCAGAATTCCTCAAAGCTACCTCCAAAAGTCTTAGCCTACCCCCATTTTCTATCCTCATCAACTGCTTTTATCTCTGAGGAACCATGTCGCACTAATCTGGAAAGTCTCCTATATCACCCCAGTGCATGAAGGTGGCAACTCTGCAGGAGCTTACTAATTACAGACCCATTTGCCATTCTTTCTACACCTCTCCAAGGAAATACTAGAAAAATGTATTCACTCCCAGCTTCTAAAGTACCTTCTCTCCAATAACCTCTTATCAAACACACAACATGGTTTTGACTCCCAACACAGCACTACAACCGCCCTCCTCGGTTTTACTAACACAATAAATTAACACAGAAATCAGAATAAGTATGTCTCATCCATCTTTCTAGATCTCTCAAAGACATTCGACATAGTTTCACACCAAAAACTGCTGTCAGAACTGGCCACATAACATCTCAGTCATTCTTCCCTAGCTTGGTTCCACAGCTATCTAACCAGCACTTCCCGCGGGGTGTTAAATGGCAAAATCAATCATAATACAAAAAAAAATGCATATTACAGGTTATCACAGTAAATTCAGCAGTGCAGAATACAGGCATAACATAGCATGCTAGTACAATCAAGATGTTCTAGAGGGAGATAGTATTATGGTTAAGAAGGAAGGAATTACAGTTAATGAGTATAAGGGGTAGGAAGAGCAAAATATTAAGAGATACTTAACTAGTCAGGCTTAGTACAGGAGCATAACCACTGTGTTCTGAGGAACACTTTCAATTTGTTTTTGAAGCATGATATTGAGGGAAGTGAGGAGAGTTCACTGGGGAGGAGATTCCAGGCTTTTCCAACAATATTAGAAAAAGAGGGAGTCACCAGCCTTGTTGTTTGGTTTAATGGTATGTACTAGAAGTCTCTGAGAAGACCTTAAGGATTTCAGGTTTTTATAGGGAGTGATGAGTGTGGATATTGTATTTGTTTTCTGAGCTATATTAATACCTCAAAATCACCCCAAGTGCTTCTTTTACAACTTTAATGTGTTTCCCACAAAATGGCAGCTGATGGGGTCTGCCTTGGTAATGTGATATTGTTTTTTGCTTTCATTCCTTCTTCCTAGAATACATTTCAAGCCCTCTTTATATCAGTCATGGCAGACATAAGGAAGTTTTGTTGTTTTATCATACCATTAAGATAGAATGGCAGGACTGTGAAGCACTGTCATCTAACACACCTTCTGTAATAGTGCTGATTCTGTTTCCTTGAGTGAGCCTCATTTATATGTCTGTCAGAGCTTCCTTTGTGCTAAATAATTTAAAGCTGTTAGCTACTTCCAGCAAAAGAAAGTAGGTAAATAGCAGGCTCGTGTACAGAAATTCTTTTGTAGTTCCAAAGGAAGTGACAAATCTTCCTCCACACTATCATCTTGAGGTGTGAAAACTCTCACTGCAGTAAATGATCCTTGCTGTATCATGTATAGCTGAAAAGGACTTTAAAGTAAGTCTGGCGGCTACTTCCCAATGCCTTCAGTGGGAAGTTTTTTTCTCTGTCATGAATGATGCAGATTTAAAACATGCTATACTAGCTCCTTAAATATTTCTGTCATGTTCACCACCCCTTTTTTCTATTTTGTATTTATTTGTACTTTGTAAACCAGGAAAGTGAACTGGACCTGTAGATCAGAGTGTACGTGCTATATCTTTAAGAAGCACACTGAGCGTATACGTATAAATGCCAGACATGTGTCATTTCTAGTACCATTTTGAGAGTGCAGCCAGGGTGTGAGCATATATGATTGCAGCAGTTAGTTTGTACGTAAAGTTACTTAAGTTAAAGTCAGTAAACTTCTGTTGTGATGTGTTTGTATAAAATAAAGCTGCTTGAACAGAACCCACAAAGACTCTTCTATTGTGTCCAAAGTAGGAGAGCAACAGGACCCCAGGACCCTTTTCAGCCATGACCCAGGCAACACTGGCAAAGATAGCAACAAGTAATAAATGCACTTATCAATATATAGAAAAATACTGCAATAAAGACATTTGGCAAAGATTGCATGCACAACACATAGCCAAGGTGTGACATTGAGTAAAACATTAAACAACATTTACTAGAATGTACACATTAATAATGTTTAACTCTGACTTTGTTATAAATAATGAATTGTATACACCCATACTGCACATCTTACAGTGCTGTAAGAGGTTACTGTTCTTTAAATGACTAGGAATCAGCAAGTGAATGTTTTATGGTGTCACAAAAGACAGGGGGGGGATAATTAAATTTGCATCAAGTCTGTTGTCCTAAGATAGTATGAAAACATACTAAAACTATAAATTTTAGAATGGAACAACCATTACAGTGGTGCCCAATAACTAGTATGGTGAAAAAAATTTGGGATATGTAGAAAGTAGGAAAAAGGAGGTTGATTAGGATGATGACAATTACATAACACACATATGCATGCACACACACCATCTGTGTGTGTATACATTTGTGTGCATCTGTATATATGTGTGTGTGTTATGTACCCACACACACATACTCATGCACATCCATATGTCAGTTCATATGTGACTACATACAAAAATATTTATTGCATATTTCTGTCTTGATGTATTCACACTGTACTGCTTCCCACATATAGTATTATACATGCTACATACGTGTGTGTGTGTGTGTGTGTCTGTGTGTGTGTGTGTGTGTGTGTGTGTGTGTGTGTGTATGTGTGTGTTTGTGTATACATACATATACAGTTGCATAAAATTTCCATTTTGATTTGTTTTTATTTAAAGCACATGAAGTACACACACACAGGCATATAATCTATTTCTCGATTTTACACACACACACATTTTTGTACATACATGTAAAATGTGTGCTGCACACGTTCTTTTATATATATATATATATATATATATATATATATATATATATATATATATATATACACATATACATATACACATGTACACACACACACTCACACATACACACATACACACACACACACACACACACACACACACACACACACACACACACACACACACACACACACACACACACACACATACACAAAAACAGACACAGGCATGCATTTAAACACTGTTAAAGTACTTCTGATTTCCTTTTCTTAATGTTTTTAATGAAGGGGACATAGCAAAAATATGTATGTAATAAGTATATTCAACTGTGTAGTATAGTTGCTATCAATGGTCACATTTCCTTTGTGGACTGGAAAATGCTTATGCACTCTATAGCTGTAAGGACTGACTCAAAGTCAGTGGGAGTCTCTTATCATGGATCTGTGTACCAGATATGCACCACCTTCTAGAAGGATGTGACAAAAAAAGCATAGAAGACCTTTTTATAAACAGTATCAGTGCACCTAGCTGATAGGGTTGCCACCTGTCTCTCTTTCTGCAGTTCTGTAATCTGTATGTGTGTATAGGTGGCTTGAAAAGGTAACTGTGTTGATACTTTACAAGAAAAATATTTTCTGACTTTCTTCTAAATGTCACAGGAATTTTTGATACTACACTTACGCTATCTTAACATATAAAGTATTATAAATAAATAACTTTTAAAGCTAGCATTTCAATACTGTGATGCTGATTATGTAAATTTGTCGGTAGAGGTAACAACTGCCTTTAAACCCCTGACGGATGTAATTGCTTTGTTTTGCTATGAAAGGGGAGTATTAAGTTCTCCTCCTCTCTGCAATAAATACAGTGGAAAAGAGTTTCACAGTTTTCTGTCTTTTTTATAGCAGCTACCTTGCTTGTTCTTGACATTAACAGGATTAATTGCCCATCTAAGACTGACAGCAGTATCTGACAGAGTAAACTACAGATTTATCTCTGTCTATGGTATGTCATACAGGCAGAGACAGATTCCTCTGCAAAGTATGTGAGAAGTTAAGCTTAGAAAAAGGTAGGTGGGCTTTCCCTTCCTTTTATTAGAAGGCAAGGAGATGAAAGTTTAAAAAAATGCAAGCAGGTTTCTGATACCTACAAAATACTGGAACTATACTGTAGGGGGAAAAGCAACCTAAGGATTAATTTAAACTGTAGGAGATGGTGAAGTCTTCCTTTAAGAGATTAATGTGGGTATGATAGCTGGACTGGAAAGAGGAACAAATAGACTTGTATGTCACTGAATTTGGCTTACTGGTCAGAATGGAAGGTATTTAAAAAGAATTATCAGGGGACTGAAATGTATCTGTGCATGTCTGTGGTGTGTGTGTTTGTGCTTGTGTTTGTGTGTGTGTGTGTGTGTGTGTGTGTGTGTGTGTGTGTGTGTGTGTGTGTGTGTGTGTGTGTGCACATGCATGCGTGTGTGTGCGTGTGTGTGTGTGTCTGTGTGTCTGTGTGTGTGTCTGTATGTGCTGTAGCTGAGAGACATGAACAGTATCCTACAAAACATTGTTTAGAACAGGAAGGTTTTCAGATTTTATTGCCTTATAAGCACCTGGGTGGCATCTAGTGGATAATGGAAAATATTCAGAATGCTGTCTTCTAAAGTACTGCATCAAAAATGTGTCTTGTAGTGTTCACTGCTGCTACAAATACAGTGAATAAATAAGAGATACAAAAATGATGTTTCTTCTCTTACCTGCAATTCATCATCATGCCATTGGAGTTCAGACTCTGGTGTCAAAGGTGCTGTCGACCTAGACGTTAAAGTGGCACTTCGACCTAGAACAGAAAGAATTCCATATAAAATGATGTCCTGGAAACTAAATAAGATATGAAAGGAAACCCGACAAAAGAGAAAAGATTCAGTATTATGCCAGTGGAGTTCAGACTCAAAGGTGCAGAGGGCCTCAAAGTTAAAGTGGCAATTCAAGTTAGAACAGAAAGAATCCCATATAAACTGATGTCTTGAAAACTAAATAAGATATGAATTGAAAACCACCTACAAATGAAAAACTACTGGGTAGATATCAGTTCTGCACATACAACATGTAGCTTTGAATTCCTTGCCCCATGAGAAAACTAAAATGTTCATTATACCATGCGAACATCGCAAACCCGACAAACGTGCATGCTGATTGGCTAATCCAACCAGTGTGCACATAGTAAATCCTACAAGAAACAACGCAAAAAGTCCGGTCGCTAAATATCATGCGGCAACAGCAAATAAACAGTAAAGTAAAGTAAATCTAATACCCAAAACACGCAACAATTTAACGAAAACACAGAAAACTAACCAATTTCCATACTACACTCCTCATTCCCTCACCTCGAACACTAAAAAAATAAAAAGTCATGCAGTCGCAAATACATCACACACACACTACATAACCACCACTTATAACACAATAAAACCAAGCATTCTCATAAAACCATTCACTTACCTATATTCCCTACAATACCTATACACAGACAACTCCAAAAATGTACATACTAAAACACACCACACATCCCTCAAAGTCAAAAACACACATCATACCGAACGTCCACATCAGCATACATCAAATAAAAGCGCATACAACACCACCATCTAGTGACCAAATAGTAAAAGTACATATTTTAAAAAAATTAATACAAATTAAAACTACACCACATTTCAACATACCTATAACTACTAAAACATAACTACACGTTATAAACTTCTACACTGCTTAAACTATATTATACCAAGCACCACCTAGCCCTTTCCTAACATTTCCTGAAAAACTAAAAAATAACATGTATTTAAATTAAAACAGAAATAAACAATAAACACAAACTGAAAGTATGGATTATTTTATCTCACAAAAAGTGGAAGAATACAAAAAAAAGCAAACAAAAACATAAATAACAATACAAACATAATACAAAACAAACTAACACCATGGTATAATAGCAATAACCCACTTCTGGGTGTGGGTAATGCTGGATTTACCCAGTTGTCTTTGTTTGGTCCTCGGGCTTTGCCCTCGACCAAACCACGCCAACCATGGGTAAATCCTGCATTACCCACACCCAGGCGTGGGTTATTGCTATATTATTACCCCATACACTTTTTTGATGGCAGATTGTTTTACTTTATATGTTTTGTGTGCTTGCATACATGCATGAGTGTGTGTGCGGGGGGCATATATATATATATATATATATATATATATATATATATATATATATTTATTTATTTTTACTTTTTGTTTACTGCTACGTAACAAAGTAGGTGAACTGCTGGTACAGAGACTCTGTTCAGTCATGATGGTATACATGATCACTTTATTCTTTTGCTGTTTGCCAAGAGGGGACTCATGAAATTATATTGCTTCCACAAGATTATTACAGTGTTCCACTGCTAACCAAATATACCTTGCCTTACTACAACTCTTTGAAGGTATGTCATTAACCCTTCTAGGATATATATTAGGACTGTGAAACTCACAAAAGCATTGGAGAGCATATGGAAAAGACAATGAAATACAGATAATGAGACAGAGAGTAAATGGATTTAAAAGCCCTACCAGAGAAAGTTTTTTCAAGGAGCAAGACAGGGTCCTCAAAAATTTCCATGTTCTGGGGCTGCTTTTGAAGTTCCATTCTTATAGCATACTGAAGCTTCTTGCGCTCCATGTTTTCCAGCACCAGAAGTTTCTCTATTATACAATCTTTCTGGCAGAGCTGCGCCACCTGTGGTAAGGAACAGACCAAAATGACATGAATTTCTTACTAGATCAAAGTATGCATAAATGTTAGTGCAGAGGTTACTACTTCCAAGGAAAAGAAGAAAATGTCCACAAATAAAGATGTCAATTTACTGTAGAGATTAAAGCTATGAACTATTAATGAGCATTATGTCACAGCCCTGGGTATTGCTTTCCTTGGTCTCCAGTTGCTTGTATGGGACTCTGAGCAAGTGACTTAACCAGACCCTGCTTCTATGACAGCTTTAATAAGAGATTTACCTTGCCATTACACAAACAAACAAACAAACAAACAAACAAACAAACAAACAAACAAACAAACACCTCCTGTTATAGTTATAAAAGTCTACAATCTCAACATATGTAGAATGTCTTGGAGCTCCTCCCCTACCTGTTGACTCATGGCAGATTTTTTTTTACTGTAAGTGATAACACTGCACTCCAGTACTCAACTCTGTCCCAAGGCTGAATGTCTAGCAGCTTAGCACATATGGTTAATGCTAACTGTGCTAATGAATTTCATCCTGTAATCTTGAATTTGATTCTTTGACTCACTGCTTGCAAGCTGTGTTACTCTTGAGCAAGCCACATAATCAGTGTTCTTGGGTCACCCCCCTGAAAGTTGGCATTTATGTCTAGAGAACTTGCCTTATTAACAAATTAATGAATGAATTAAATACAATACATCTAATGTCACAGCAGGAAGGGGGAGTATGTGTGTATCTCAGTGAAGAAGCAGAATATCTCTTCCACACTGTCACATCTAGTATTAAGACAGCTTTACAAAATATCCAAAAACAAGTATAATCCAACACACGGCCAGTGTAATATAAAAAAGTTGTTTAATGATAAACGGTAAGCAGAAAGACAAAAAAATGTGATGGTCCAGGATATGAATGTACACCACCCAGTACACACAACTAGACAACATTATGAACATTGTGCTCTCCGCAGAAGTCAAATAAATAACATATTGGTTCAAAACCAGCATGTAGTACTTCTGTCATTCAACAGTGCTATGAAGCAAACAGCTCAGAAAAAAAATCTTGTACCACCCTGTTCATCTTGTATACACAACACTGTCACATGCCAATGACTCATCTGAATGTACCACTGCCCTCATCCTCATTGACTTTAGTGAAAGTCTAGAATTGTAAAGGACTTGCTGCAGGGATTAGCTTTTGGCATTCTCGTACAGGGCAGTCTAGGCTGTAAAACAGATGATGCCTTTCAGAAGTGGCAGATAAAAAGAGTAAATACATCATGAAGCAAACAAAAAATTGCCACAACATGTAGATTACCATCCCATCTGAATTAAGAATAATACGCACCTGATTTCTTATCTTCTGAAGTGTTTCTTGGTCACTGGTCAAACTGAATCCAAGGACCTGCAGAGCTCGGATCACATCCCTAAAAAAAGAAAGCATTGTGAGACCTCACAGTGGGGTGTAAACAGAAGGATTTTAAGAAAAACATTGTCATGACACTTTGGCTGATTTATTTACTTACTGACTTACAGTAATAAAATTCTGTAGATAGACACACACACATACACACCTGATTTCCTTTATAACTATACTATGTATACCCCTTTGATGATATAGTGGGATGAAAGTGAAAGTAGAAATGGGTACAATAATATATTTCAACTTGCTGCTTTCAGATGTATATACACTGCATGTCTCCTCACCCTTAACCCCAAAGGATTGCTAAATTTTGTGGACCTCTCTGATGTCAAAGAGGAATTAAAAGAAACCTAGCTGGCTAAATCAGTGCCTTGTGCCAGTACCATGAACAGGCACCCCACCCCCTCAGCTGTTCAAATGAACAGCAAAAAAAAAAGACTTTACTGTATTAAGCCAATCACTGTATTGTATCAATTGACTTATTGCATATCCATCCCCTCCAACTCTTCCATTGAAGAGCAAAAACACAAAGAAAAAAAAATGGACTATCCATCTAGCCAAGTGATCAGATACACAATGCATCCCTTCCTGCTCAGCCATTCAGGTCCTATTTCTATGGCCTGTGCCACACCTCCTCCATTGCATTCAAACCTGTGCACTGTAGCATTCTGTGCGTTGTTTAAATTGTGCAGTTTAAAAGTGTAAAACAATCTTTTTTAGGGTATAAACTGATGGAACTATTTGCTACATTTATAGAAACAGTTGCTACAGTTTATTTTTTATTTTTATTGTTTTGGAAATCTTACCAAACTTTAGAAGTTTCTTTGCAACAGAAAAATATATATTGCCAAACTGGTTTCAGTTTGATTTTATATCTCCAGCATGCATTTTCAATATATATTTTTTTAATTTTTGCTAATTTTACATGGAGAACAAAAATATCTAAGCAAAAGCTTTCATAGAAAGTTCCTCAAAATAAAAAATAGGTTATACCAGTAGAAGGCTCAGTAACATGTGCTTTTGATTCATGTGCTTGGGTAGATATTTGCACTTATGATTAAAGCTATAAAGCTATAAAGAAACAACATGTCTATCACTAGTCTCATTTGTGCTCATAATCTACACCTGTGCTGGTCTCCTTTCAACTAAAAACTCTGAGAATTGTCAGAACATGAGTCTGGAAACTCAACATGGGTTGAAGAGGTACAAAAAATATCCAGTTTAAAAGTGACAGTTGAATCTCTTCAACAGACACTGATCGCATGGAAGGTACTTTGGCAAGTTATATCTATCTGTAAGTCATACAGTAGAGAATGGAACATTTACATATCCTGTTGTTTCTTTCAGAGAGGATATTGTTAGGGGAAGGAGTGTAGTTGTGAAATAAACAGATATGAATGCTTTCAGTGGGCCTGGTGAGGCAAACCTGAACTGATTTTAGACATCCTACTTTTTTAAAAGATACCCTACTTTTATATCGTATAACACTGTGTTCTAATACTGTGCCCTTAAAACACATCAAAACAGGCTGTGACAGTGATTCCATGCCCAGATCTACATGTTTGTGTCTTTCGGCTTTTCCCGGTTAGGGGTCGCCACAGCGAAACTCAGGTCTGCTAATGATTGGTAGTTGATTTTTACGTGACGAGTCACCAGCTCTGATGCACAGCCTTCAACGAAGGTACGCCCATTCACGCATGTCTCCATGCAGAAGAGGCTCTAGCTGAGAATCGAACCGGACAGTGTCTTACTGCGAGGCGACAACGCTACCACAGCACCACATATATCTCTTAAAATAACCTTAGGGTACCAAAACTTGTTAGATACATTTGGGTAGCATGGCTAGACTTAAAACACCCCCTGCAGTCATTAGCCTAGTAATCACCTATGAACCTATGAAATAACCTAGACATACATTAGTCATGATAGCATTTCATTCACTTTGACTATAGGTGTCTTTGTTCATTTTTTTGAGTAATATTCTGTTGTAGATACAGGTAGCATCAGCCTTCCTAGGAAGCATTTGGATAATTACCTCTGTGGGTTTGCTGTCACATTCATTTATGACCCCAACACATTAAAATAAGTCAATAATGAGCTGAGAAAAATATTTGGTAGTGGTCCAGCTAGGCCCGATAGACTCTTCCATGAGTTCATCAACGCTTATGAAATTTTTATCTCCTTGTCCTTCTACATCTTATTAATGTTTCTCCTTCAGACTGGTCCTTTACTAAACTGTAGAAGGCATCAATGGTAATTTTGTAACCAAACAATGACCACCTAAGCTGGTAAAGTCCTATTCATATAACATTCTGGAGACAATGGAGTCTGCACAGTTTGTCACATCTTATTAACTATGTGCTACTTAGCATGCACCAGTGTGGTTTTTAAAAGGATTATATGTCCTTAACTTTATCACTATTCATGACTAGCAGCATTGTGGATAAAATGGGTGGCAACAAGTTGACTGGGTATCCTGTACAGGTACAACTGGTGGTTAACTCCCTAGCATCAAAGACTGTGGGATTAACTTGCACTGTCTGTACTGAATATTCAGGGTATGAATAATGGTTAGGGTCTTCACTTTACAGACACAAGTTACAGAGCTGTATTCTGATCAAAGGTTACTGGCTAGGCTTAAAATGGCCCTTCAGGGCAGTTAGCCTAGTATTCCCCTATGAACCTATGAAAGTGAAATAACAAACAGAGCACTGTAATGCAATTCAGCCTGCTGCAGTGAGACATATATAGAGACAGCATGCCCCCTTACCCTTAATCCCAAAAGATAGCCACCTAATAAATATGTCTGATGTCTGATTGTGAAGAAGGTGAAAAAAATAATAATGACAGTAATGCATTCCAACCTATTGTTTCGAGACAATACACTCCTCCTAGACAAGCTATAGTAACCTTCTGTGCATAGATCTGAAGTTTGATTGTGAGGAAAGTTAAAGAAATAATGATCATGCTGTCCCCAGCACTCACACAAGCTAAAGTGACCTTCTGTGAATACCTTTGAAATTAAAGAAATAAATGACCATATCATCCTCAGTCCCTGTATGAACATGTATACAAACACATGCAATTACAACTTCCTTTCTATTAGTGTGCATTTTAAATCAACATTCCATAAAAATTATCAAGTATTATGAGGGTACATTTCACAGTAAAACATTATTCTTAGATTCATAAACCAAGCAGAACTTTAACATTCAAACACCACATTCTGCATCTCCAGTTACTAAAACATCACAACTTTTGAAACTTTACCTACCAAGTACTGTAAACATAAGGGAAGACTTCTCATTCAATATCAGGCTCCTTATTATCATCTGATAAATCATTACTATACTTCTTTTTTTTTGACAAGAAACATCTTTATTAAATTATCATGTGTGACAGACAATCTTACATTTATATAAATGAAAATAAATCATAGTGGCACAATCTCAGTTGCAAACATTATATGTTATAACTGTGCCAACACAACTATAGCTGCAAACATTATATATCACTTTTAATATATCCAGTCATTGTCTGTCAGCCATTGCATAGTTCATTCAGATCCTGCCTTCTTTTAAACATCATTCCTCCTCTGCATGCAGTGGTCCCACATTTCCCCCATTTTTCCTGTGTAATTTACCCCTACCCTTTTCTAAAGATCCCAGTTCCAGTTGTTTCATTTCTGTTACTATCTTTGTTACTTCTAGTACAGTTGGTTTAGACTTTGAGTTCCATTTTCTAGTTATTGCTTCTTTGGCAACCATCGTAATTATACTCAGCAAGGCCTTACTATGTCTAGGCAATTCCAACTCTGCATCATAGCTCAAAAAATAATTTCCCTAGTCACTCCAATTTGCTCACCCAGCATCTCAGACAGAACAGTCTGCAGGGAATCTTTAAAGTCAGCAAACTCATTACACTCCCAGAACATATGTTCCCAGTTACCTCTTCCCC
This sequence comes from Protopterus annectens, assembly GCF_019279795.1. NCBI lineage: Eukaryota > Metazoa > Chordata > Ceratodontiformes > Protopteridae > Protopterus > Protopterus annectens. The sequence continues at coordinate 325,469,518 of NC_056737.1, forward strand.
ATCATATATCCAACATTTGCTGTCTACCTGAGGAAAGATTCTTTAGAGTCTGCTTGGGGCATAAAAATATCTATGCAAACACTTCCAGGCAAAGGTCCTAAATTTTCTAGATATTGTTGCATATTTGGGAGACATACATATATCCTGCCATTGTTTCTTTGTGAATTACTTATACAATCTCTCTTCCCAATTCTTCCTAACCTCTTCTGATTGATTCTTATAGTTATCATGTAATATTTTATATGCTTCACTAATTATTCCTTTCTTAACGGACATTCCTATTCCAAATTCTACTAAGATCATTACTATATTTCTTGTGACCAGCACAGACCTCCTACCCACATTGGGCACCATTTCTACTCCCAATTTCTCATTCTTTAGCTTTCTGACCATCCATCCTCAACCTCTTTTCCCATTTTTTGCACACGGGGTCAGGGTGTCACTTCAACAGTGACAATCATCTTGAGCCAAGGTTTATACCAGTGGGTGGCTAGCCCTGCCTTGGTAGTTCATCCATACCACTCACTTGCACACACACTTATTCTTAGGGCAAATTTAGAGTGTCCAATCAACCTGCTGCATGTCTTTGGAGTGTGGAAGGAAACCAGAGCACCGAGAGGAAACCCACACGACCACAGGGAGGATATGCAGACTCCGCACAGAAGGCACTCCAGCCGAGAATTGAACTGGAGAACCTCTTACTGTGATGCGACAATGCTAACCACTGCACCATTGTAACCTATTCACAGGTAACTACATCCATACTTGTACAACTTAACAAATACTCACCAGAAAGGGGTAGCACATTAACCACTAAATGACTATTTGTAGGTATCTTGTACCTAGCCTCTTAAAGAATACTAACAAAAATAATTATTAACATTTTCAAACACACCTTTTTAAACAATGCTTATATACTTTGCCCAAGCTAAATATAGCATAGAGAAAAAAAAATAAATGGCTTTTCATACTCACTTGAATCATGGCGGGTCTATATCAGTTTTTCAAAATCGCAATTCAGCGAATTGCTCTTCAATGAACAAAAAACAGCGAACGTTCAATTAAGCAAAAGTTCACATCAACGAATGTGTTTCATAGGAAAAGGAGAAAGTTTCATAATAATGTCATTAAATAATGTACAAGTATTTTTATTATGGTTTTTAGTATGGTGTGAAATTTAACAATCATTTTCAATTATGTATTCTATTGTGTTGGTTTTCTGCAATTAAAGGGTTACTTGGAAGTCTTTTGTTATTGGATATATGTCACATGATTGGAGGGGAGAACTTTTAAATGTTGGTGTTTGTGTATCTTAGACCAGATTCTGATGAAGTCAACTTGTCTGACAAACACACTTAATCTGGTTATTAAAATTGTGTGATTTTACTGTGTGATCCTATAATTTCCTGCAGTCTGGTTTTCCACTGTTCAGAATTTAGTCAATTAACTTATGCAGGCTCAAAACCTGTACCTTGGTTATAGGAGATAACAGCCTAAATCCTCAGTCTACACAAACTACCAGACTGCTAAAGGAATTGTGAGTTTCAGTCCATTTTCAGTGAACTGTGAGTTTCAAGGGACAAGAAGTTTACTGCTGCTCATGCCAAGTCTGTTTTCAGTGCTCAGCTATTTTGTTTAGCAAATAGTAGTCAGTGTTTGTGCTACAGAATTTGAAAGGAGAGTTAGTAGCACAACAATGTGCATACTTTCCTTTGATATAGAAGGCTGTAGTTTCTACTCCCACACCATGATGCATTTTAACGGGGGGATGGGGGTGCTGCACTCCTGACTGTTTTCTCCTTTGGATGAGAGAGTAACTATGAATTTGTTGTCAGTTTGCCAGTCATTTCCTATTGCAATATTACCAGCTTACCAACTATTTTTAATGTAACATAGGCAATTAATTCTTCAAGGGCAGTAGGCACTGAGGAAATGCTGAAATGTAAAGTTGTTTGCCAGTAGCAACCTCTTCATTAGTTACAGATCTCTTTAATGTGGAGTTATAAAGATGACTTTTACTTTTTCAAAGATAATCCATATTGACTGATAATTGGTGGACTGTAATGCCAGAAGTTTGAATTGCCTTTTATTAGTTGAAATGTTCTGAAATGGGTAGTTTTGTCATTACTGTTCAGACATTTTGTTTCATTGCTTACTGAAAAAATGTTCAAAACTAAAGATTTAAAACATTCTAACATGTGGTGCAGTATTATACACAGAATATAATTTAATACAATTTAACAGAATCAGGAATGTGAATCAAAGAAGACATGCATGTATGCATGGTCATAAAAATGTGTGCAAGGAGCCTATGGTTTGTAAACAGCCCAAAGGTAAACTTAATCCTCCACCGGTCAGATGCGTTTTCTTTGAAAGTGAGTTTCATTGCCATTTCAATGAAGTTGAGTTTCAAAGGCAGAGAAGTTTACTGTTTACACTAAGTCTGTTTTCATTGTGAGACAGTATTGTTTGTTTAGCAATTAGCTTTCAGTGCTTGTGCTATAAAATTTGAAATAAAAATTTTAAATTAAATCCAAATATCTGTAATCGTTGTTGAAGTAAAGAAGAAAATAGCATGCGCACTGATAGGTTTGAAAAGTGGTTATGGTAAATGGGGAGAAATAGCCACGTAATGGGACACTGGAATGGCTGGGGGTGTAGCTGCTGAGTGGGGCCTGTTACATTACCCTCCCTAGGGCCCCATTTGACCATGATCCGGCTCTGGTTGAAGCAGGATACTAAAGATGATGAAATTCTTCCACCAGGCTACAATATACTACAACTTGACAGGAGAAGGAAAAGGGGTGAAGGAGTGGCCATATTATACCAGAAAAACTTCAACCACCCCACTACCGCATCTTTCATATTAAACTCTGAGTTACTAGTCTCATTTTTTAAACTAAACCACCACAAAAAATATCTGTATCACAGCTGCCTACATTCTTCAAGGCAAAAATACTGCAGAAGACATTTTAAACTGGGCAAAAGTAAATATAAAACAAGAAATGGTCATCTTAGGATGACCAAAATATAGACTATCAAAATATTAATAACAGTAGATCAACCAATACAATAAATCTCTATGTTTTTAATGAAATTATAGGAGGTACAACTAGACTCAATATATCTTCCAACACCCACACAACTTTAGAATGGATCTTAAAAAACTCACCAGATAATATCTTATCTATTGACTGCCGCCCAGAAACCCGTAGTGACCACCGTCCTACTTACATCCTTTGAGACAAGGCACCTGTACAGAAACTACAAACCTATAAGCAATTGAGCAATCTAACATGCTTCAGTGTAGATACTTTCAATGCCACACTCAAAATGCTAAACTAGAAACAACTAATATACATCTCCTTAGCTGAGGTTATGTCATTTTCAACTTTTTTTCCTAGATCTCCTCAATGCCCATGCCCCTTATCAATCTAAAAGGACAAAAACCACACCAGTTCCTTGTCTTTCTATAGAAACAAGCAAATTATGATTCATAGAGACAAAGCCTGGAAGACATGGAAAAAAATAAAACCATACCCGACCTACAGAATTACAGATGCCTCAGAAATATTGCTCAACAAAAAATTAATCATGACAAAAAGCTTAGTTTTTGACCCTCCAAAACATAAATAATCATAACCAAAAAAGTTTTCCAGTTTACCATAAATAACCTCTTATACTATGGTCAGTGCTCTCAACCTAACCAACCATTACCTCTCAAACCAGAAATATAGCTGAGCAATTTAACTCCCATTTCATTCAGGCTGTTGCCTCTTTACTCAAGGACACAGCAGCTCCTGCCAATACCATAGCTTACTATAACATCAGCTCCACAGCAAACTTTACTCTGAACTTGGTCCCCACAACTAATATCAAAAAGCTCTTGGCTAAGTTAAAATCTGCCACCCTTGCTCCTGACAACCTACCAGCCAAGTTCTTAAATTTGCCTGATGCCCTGGCCCATCCTATATCCACCCTCATAAACAGATAAATCCTAGAAAAATATGTACTCACCCTCTGGAGAAAAATCAGATATACTCCCTCTTCACAAAGGTGGGAACTCCTCAGAACATTCTAATTACAGGCCTATTGCCATCTTGTCACTCCTAGCCAAGGTGCTTGAGAGGTGTATTCAAGCTCAGCTGTATTCCTAGATGTGTCAAAAGGATTTGATACAGTCTCTCATCAAATCCCATCTAGTCAAAAATTGTGCTGTGATATAATTTATATAGTTTTAACTTCAGGAATTGATAGGCTCTTACATGAAACACTGATCAATAAATTAGAACAACTAGGTACTGATGTACTCTTGATAAAAAGGATAGCTGCATAGCTTACAAATAGGACATGGCAAGTAGCATGCAGCAATTGGATAGGTGACATTCTTGGCTACAGTCAGGGTGTCCCACAGGGCTCTGTTCTAGGCCCATACTTGTTTAGATTGTATCTTTAAGGTCAATATTTTTTTCATCTGAGGTGTTCTATATCTGTGTGCAGATGACTAGAAATTGGGTAAACTGATTATATGTACTAACAGATAGGGCATGTCTGCAAAATAACGTGACTAAACGGACCATTTCAGCAGAGGAGAATAATATGCTGATAAATATAACAAAAACTACTTAGATATGGAAGACATAAATTGAAAGGTGAATATTTGATACAGCAAACAGTGATTGAAATTGTAGATTTGTTTAAGGAATTGGGTATATGGGTAGACCCAGCTTTGAGTTTTTCTAATCATATCAATCAATTGGTTAATGACAGTTATAAATTTATAGGTTGTATAAAGTCTAGGAAATCAGAAATTATAAAATCATTGTTTGTTAGTTGCATTAGACCCAGACTTGAGTATAGAATAACAATATGGAAACCTTATAAGAAACCAAGCATTATAAAACTAGAACGAGTACAGAGGAAATATACCAAGGGAATCCATGGATGTGAAGATTTAAGTTATTATGAAAGACTAAAATATCTAAACTTGTACAATGCCGCATCCAGATATTTAAGAGAAGACCTTATTCAGATATATAGAACATTTAGAGACAACTACCTCTGGGAATGTTTGGAGTTTATCAAAAAGTAGTAGAGAATCATCAGACAACCTATGTAGAAGATTCTATAAGATTGAGAAGTGTACTAATTGGTTCTCTGAGAGAGAGAAGCTGATGCATGGAATAGACTACCAAGTTACACTGAAACAAGCACTAGTTTATATATTTTAAGAACAGCCTGGACACTTATTATGGGAACAGCTATTTTGGTATATTGGCAGGCTAGAAGGGCATTAATGCCCATGTTTGAAATATTTCTATATATGTATGTATGTATCCTCAAACAAAGACTCTCTATGCTAGGACTTGACAGATCTTCACTTATCTGGTTTCACATCTACCTCTCAAAGAGTTCCCAAGCTGAATACCTATCCATCCTTTTTCTCTCTCTCAGTAAACATCCCCAAAGGCTTGGTACTTGCATCACCACTCTTCATTGATGACCTCCAAGAAGCAATAAAACAAGCCATTCTTGTACACTATGCAGACAGCTCAACATTAATATGCAGTGACTCAAATATCCACTCACTCCAACAAAAAACACAAGACGCACTGTCATCCATATTAAATCAGTTAAATAAATCTCAAGTCTTCTTAAACTCTGAAAATTCCAAACTATTGCTTTTACCTCAAAGCAAAATTCCACTGGCAATTCCCTTTTTAAAATCACCTTAGCAGGCAAGACAATCATAGAACTTATATCATTAACCCAATATACGCATTAACAAAGTTTTAAAAATAAAATACTACAAACTAGGCGCCTTCTACAGAGCAGTGCTCTACTTTTCTAGTCATACTAGGACTTGTATCACAACATTCGTCCTCTGTACTTTGCACTATGCCACTCCAATTCTCACTAATCTATCCACCTTATTAGAACAGCGTTATAACAAGACAGCAAAATTTGCCACCAATAAATCTTACAGGACCTACCACTGTTTGGCTCCCATGCAACTGTCATGTCTTGAACTACCACACCATATAGCCTTCTCCTTACTATTTATTGCTCACAAACTAATTTACAATCAATCCCAGTGTCCTAGCCTTAAAAATATCTTCCAAATATAATCACCAAATAGAGCCCTTCATTCCACTGAAAAACTGCTTCTTGTAACAATCAAATCTACTCCTACCATGTTGATCAGCTATGGAACAGTCTACCTCTCGAAATGAAACAATTTAACAAACACAAATCCTTTACAGACCAACTAAAAGCAAATGGCTATGTACCTGCTCCACCACTGACTAATTTATACTATACTACACTACACCATACTATATTTTACTATACTATACTATACTATACACTGGGTCTATGTTGAATGATCGAAATTACAAAACTTCAAACTCATATGGTCGGGACCATATGATCGAAGTTTTGTAATCTCAAGCTGTTAAAAAAAAAAAAAAAACAAATTAAAACACATATATGCAAGGGGCAAGGGCACCTGCACCCCCCACACCCCCACTATTAAAATATACCAACTCCGAGATCGTACTACAGTGAGGAAAAGGGAATATTCCCATTCTAATCTGTACGGAGATCTCCGTTTAAATGTTTGAAGTTTTAGTACTTTGATCATATAGTTTGGCCATATGAAATTTGAAGTTCTGAACTTCATCATTTAACAAGGACCCACTATATTATACCTTCCCTCTGTTATGCAACTACATCTCTTTACTCTAGATCTCCTCACCATGCCAAACCCACTCTCTACCTTAGCCAAACCATTTATGTTCTCTCTCTCTGCTTGATACTGAATCTCAACCAAAATTTCCTATTCTTCTGAAAACTAATTTTATCCTTCTCTTTTTTCCTCCTCTTTCTATAAGCAAAACATTAATTCTTTACAGCTATTACTATATTGCTTCTGTTTCAGGCTAACACTTTAAACTCCAAATTCTACCTTCTCCAGATACTAACTAGAAACTACCTATACATGTTGCAATGTTACTTCTTTATTATGCCTTACTGTGTATGAAGCAAACGTTGTATAGATAAAAAATGTTTTTTGATGCTGTTTCATCTGCAGTTGTATTACTACTTTTATTTCTATCAATCTATGTAAAGCAGTTTATAGAGATTTTATCCCCAGATCTCCATTGAAAATGGGCAATGCATTTTATTGCCCAGCAGGACCAACACGGTCAATAAATGCCAGTCAATCAACCAATAAATACACAAGTAACTATTCTTGTTCTACCTGCTCTGCATTATTCATACACAAAATGTAAGAGCTAAAACAACTACCATTAGAATGTAAGGCTGGACTTCTAATGATCCTCACAGATTGCCTAATAAGAACTTATGAACCTAAAAACTTAATTGTGAGCCTAGAAAGAACAAATAAGAACTTATGAACCTAAAAACTTAATTGTGAGCCTAGAAAGAACTTGCTGTTTATTTATCATTTGCTCTTTACAACAGCAGACGTACCTACACAACCTATTAATGTTTATGTTTATCAGAATCATGCTAAATACTGTGAATTTGGTTAGTTGCCTTATTTATTAATAGGTATTTGGTCCCTTCATTATGAGGTTACAGCATATCAGAGAAGGGGCAATACATTTGTATTGTTTTATGAATGATCATCCTTTGTCTCAGTTGGAGTGAACTTAGAGTGCGATTTATCAGTAAGAGAGTCTGAGCTGGGGGGTGTTAATGTGAAGATTGAACCAAATTTCTGGATCCAAAGCTTCTAGTTTTCTGTAAAATTGCTTGCAGTGAAAGAATTCCTGGAAGCTGCTGTTGGATCATTTTTCTTAGTTGTAAATTACACCTCTATACTCCTAAACACATAACACACAAAACAAATATATTTTTTTCACTTCTGACACTGTATAATGCTTGGAGTGTTTCACAGTATGTTCAGTATACAGCACACGTACTGTGGATATGCTTACACACTCTGTGAGGTGTTTGCTTCTAGAATGAAGTGTACTATATGCCATGTACTTCCGTAGTTAGTAGAATATATAAAGATATAAACCACATCACTACAATGACAGCCATAATCAACTCAAGCTACTGTGAGAGATACTCAACATAAAATTTCAATCATGTCAGCAGCCATGGCATCACATGAAGCAGTCTGAATAAACTTTTCAGCTTCTTTGTGGAAAGTCACCTTCACAAGTGCTTAGGATACCAGTGATATCAGGAAGTGCTCTATATCAGTGAAAGGTTAGAGGGTCACTCCCATACGCCCATTTCATATAAGGGTAAAAACATGGCACTCTTTGTCAAGAGGAAAGAAAGAAGGCATAATATTAATATGATGAGTTGAAGAAAATGACATCTGAATTCATCTCAAGGTTATTCTCAAGGGATCTAAGAAACTTGGATTTACCCTATACGTGGTCTACATTCTCCAGTAATGATGGACTGAAGTTAAAGTGCTCCCAAGAATGGAGCATAGCACATCAGAACAGTGAAAGTCATGCCACTGAACATCACTTTGTCAAACCAGCATTGCTGAAATGTAAATGAAAATAACTCTTTAAAGCAAAACAATCCTGCTGATAGTAAGATTATAATTTAGATTATAGATGGAAATTTAAACAGTCAAGGGTATAACAGACATCCATCTTCCAAAGCTTCAGGGCACATGCCATGTGACCAAACTATTATGCAGCTTGAACTAAAAAGACAGATTTGGATGCCAAGCCCTTCAGAGTTTTCATGCCAACTGAATGAGGGAAACTGAGTCCTGACAGGAAATAGCTAGGAATAGAGGGGGACCCATGAGCAGAACATGCTGACATGGTTAAGAAATGAATGCTGATAGAGGAGTGAGATAGGCCGTAGGATAGTGGCTAACACAAATATTGTAAAACCAGAGTAACTCTGGTCTAGAATGGTAGTGGTTATGCTGTTGACGCTAACTAGAAACCCTTATATTTGCCAATATATGATTTTCTAGTAGCAGGCTTCCTTGCCTCCATTAGTACCTGCTGCACATCCTCATTAAACAGTTGCCTAAAAGATATTAAGACCTATCATTCAATTCCTCCAAGATGGCTGCATAATGAGTAGCAGCTTAATTTCAGCTTTCCAGTGTGAAAACAGAACTCAGAAAAGACAGTCCATGAATTTGCCTTTTGGGCATTTCAGTTGCTGACTAGTAAGTGCAATAACTGGATGCCAGCAAAGAATAAATTTTGAGAATCTGAAAAAAAATCAATCACAAAGATGAAGATAAAACACTGGCTGGAAAAATTCTGCAGCTGTTTAGCAAAAGAGGTTGAAGCTCCAGCTTTCATGAAAGACATGGCTACTGGTAATCTAGAATAAAAAAAAAAAAAAAGTCAAATGTGCTCAGAGCTAATTAAAATAAATGAAACACTGAAGGAGTTTATTAACTCAAATAACAAAAGTGTGGGAAAATGGAAGAAGCTTAAAACAGATATTCAGATGAGCTGATAAAATTGAAAAAATCAAATTCGAGGTCGAGAGAAATGAAGAAAAGGCTATTGAGTATGAGACTGCTCAAGAAGAAATGTTCCAAAAAATGGTAGAATTAAAGGATAGAGCATGTAGGGAAGATATGAGATTTTCTTCTGTATCAGAGAAACTGGAAGAAACATGCTATACTAATTTTATAAAGCACAAATAATCAAGTGGACTGGTATTCCACAGCAGGAGTTGTTAACTGAAAGGGCACATTGTATATGCTTCACTTATTGTATGTATTGCTTCATTTATTGTAGCCATGAGAAAACAGCCAAGATCTCTAATAGTAAAGATGCAATCCTACCAGCAGAAAGAGTTGATTCTGACAGAACTCTGGCAGATGGACAAAGTACTAAAAGTTGGAGACAGTAGAGTGTTTGTGGACAAAGATTACTCAATGTACACCAGGCAGAAGAGATGTAAATTTATTGTAGCAATCAGGGAATGTCAAGAAGCAGGTGCAATGCAAGCTGCATCATCCAGCTCTATTCAGAATATTTTTTTCTGGAGGATCAAAGTCATTTTTTGATGTAGAACATGCTAAGGAGGAAATGCAAAAGTTTGTCCAGTAAAAACTGAGAGCTATCAAACAGAAGAGGATTATGCTTCTTGTTCTTAAAGCTTATAGGGAGACTATACCAGTGAATCCTTTTTCAATGTTCCAAAGGAAAATGCTTGAAAGACAGAAAAATCATGGGAGTTGATTAGAAGAACCAGGAGTACATTGGAAATAAACCAGAGACTAGAGTTGGGAGATGGAGATCATGAAGAAGAAAACCAGCAACTCAGAAATTAGTGAATAAATTTGGGATTACAAAGCATCAATCACATTTTGGAAATATGGCGGAACAAGAAAACTTGGAAATATTGGACTTTTTTGACTTTGTTAAACTTGTAGGGGACTCCAAAGCATATGCTGTACTTCATGTCATTAATATTTGGAAGAACGTTTTGGAGAAGAGAAGAGGAAGAAAAGAAGTAACTGTAAATGTAAAAAATGTTTTTTCTTAACAGTATTTTTATAAAACATGGTATATACTGCATATTATATGCTAAAGATGTTCAGTTATTTTTGTGTGTAATAGGGATACTAAAGTAAATGGATGCCCCTGTTTTTTTTTCCTTATTTCTTTCTCCTTGTTTTCATTTTAAGAAATGTAGGCACTGCAATGTAAAAAGAGAAGAAGAGTCTGGACAAAAGAGCATGATACAAGAAAAAAATGATACACAAGAAAAATTTATATGTTTTTTCTTACTTTTGCACAGAGGAATGACTAGATAAAGGCCCTTGGCTTGATCACTTAGCAAGTTTTAAAGGGAAGCATAAATAAACACTAAATATAATGAAAAGTTTTCCCCCAAGATTTACTAATCTTCCATGCAGAGACGCAGTCTAAGTTCTACACGGGCGTGCCTGGCTTAGGAACAGGATTAATGAAGGCACGCTGCCCGAAGCCTCACCGTGGTCATACACAACGGAACTCTCAGAATAAACAAGCCCTGCAAAGTAGAACAGCAGAAAGTGGAAATAAATGAACGCAGGCCATGCATAGGTGTCCTCATCATGCTCCCACCAACAGTCCTCCCATGCAATTGTACAACAGCAACAGTACACACACTATGAAATAAACCGAAGAAAAATGTTATATATTTCTTAAATCTGAGTACAGCTAACCGTGAAGGTGCGCTGGCATGGGTGTGTGCCCAACGCTTAGCTATGGTTAAAAGCAGCTTAAAAAGGCTGAAAAAAGGATAACAAGGAAGATATATGCGAAAATGAAGCAGCACAGAAATAATTGGTAGTGCTGCTCTGTGAGCAAACGTCGCACACCCGCATACAAACTACTTTAAAGTGCTGTAATCACTCTGTACCCAATAGGCCATGTTATGGCAAAACAGCAACCAGCGAAAATAAACAGCTTCTCAAGGCTCAAAACTCAGAACCCTGTACACTATTCATAGTCACAGTAGATAATGTACTAAGCCTTCAATATCGCAGCAATACATATGAATGAGGTATCAAAGTAAACTAACCCTCACCACAGGAAAAATCAAACCAAAACATGTGGGAACTGAATTTATGTAACATAGTGTGATGTTGCTTATAACCTGGGTTAAGCATAACAAAAATATGTGAACTGGAGTACTGCAGTAAGCATAGATGTGAGGTGTTATTGTAATAAAAGTGTGAGAAGCCCCAGGACCCCACTTGGGCAGTGCATGTACACATGAATCATGGATACCGGACACATATATAACCTGTAATGAATAGTAAATCAGTGCCAAACACAAATTAAATGCTTATCAACTATTAAGCAATGCTTGCTTACGCTCGCAAGCAGCTCAACTTAGTGTGCAAGTGTAAGCAATGTGTAGGGCAGACAATTCAATCTGTCTAGTGGTATACCTCTTTAAGCAGTGCCAACCTTAGGGGTGAAGCAGGTGTGCCCATAAGCTTTAGCCTATTCAAAACTGGCCAATCATGGAAAAGTGTGGGTAACTGGCGTGTTTAAACCCCACAGGTGGGAATACTATCCCACTTAACTGGTGTAGCTTCCTACTGCAGGCAGAATGGCTAGAGTGGTGAAGCCACTCAATTTACAGCACAGCGCTAGGGCATCCAGGAGTCTAAAAATCATGGTGGCTCCTGGTAAAACACCATGAGGAGAGAGACTACACTACAGGGCCAGTACCAGGGGCTTGCAGTATAAAACGGAGGCCTGGGACAGTCCTCTCCTGTGACCTCACCAGTGCCACAAGTATCCTTCGGACTGGTGAGCAGGTCAGGCACCACCATGCTGACCTGAAGCAGTGGAGGGAGATGTACTGGAACAGTGGATCCAGGAATCTCGATCAGATGCCTAACATGCCACAGTACTGGTAGTAAGCACTCATTCTACTAAGTAGGTAATAATTGCCTAGCTTGTGTATACTATGGATAGTTATGGCTAATATCACTGTATTTCCCTCTGACAGCTGCAGATGAGTGGGCCTTGTGAACCAGCAAAGGCCGCATGATGCTAGGTTACTGCAAAGAGAGAGAGAGCTGGCGCTAAGTAGGCAGGTTAGTAATTATTCTGCATGTACTGTCATAACAAATAAATATAGGCCTGAGAAAGTGACGAATTGTACCAGTAGGAAATAAAGGTGTACTAATCAGTGAATAAGGTATAACCCCTGGAGTGCTTCTGTTTACTCTTCATTCATATGTTGTTGAGCTGTTACGTACTATAAATAGTACTGTTGTATTAAGCAGTGTTACCCACACTGTGGTATGCAGATAAAATGGGTATATAAGGTCTGTATAACAATGTTGGAAGTGCCAAGAGGTCAGTCATATTGTACAAGTGAGGAGATTTAGGACATAAAACATAAAAGCTTCATCAATTCACTGATAGCACAGTGTACTGTGATGTTAACTGTAAGTTTTTGTCACACAGAGCAGGGGTTTTGAATCAGGACTGCTAGTAAGTTGTATGCATTACCATCACATACCACACAACTGTACCTACAGATTTTGTTGCAATGTTCAGATAGAAAGCTGTATGCATAAGTACACCCAACAGTACAGTTTGCTAGAATGTTCAAATGAAAAGTTGTATGCATATTCATACCCCTCAACTGTTCCAATCTGTCCAGCATGTCCAGATAAATGGCTCACATCACCAGCCTGGTACCCATGTTCCCTGAAAATCAATCAGTGTGATGATCCAAGAAATGCAGGCAGCCATTAATGACATAGTCCCAGAGAGAATGTATATAAAAACACACCTGTCATTCCAACATCTCACCCAAAGTGTATGAGAGCAATTCTCAACATATGTGGCATTAACACCTGCACCTTGTCACGCCTGTAAGTAAGACAAGAGGTCACATATATAATAATCTATAAACATACCATTGTACAATATAAGGCCATTGGGTAGTGTAATAATACATGTAAGGAGACAGATCACTGCAGTGACTATGAATGTAGTGAAAACTACAAGGATATATTAGTTGTTAATTGAACTCTCTCTCACCTACCATATGTGCAAAATATGGCAAAGACACACCTCAGTCGATATGTGTACACTCCAAACTTTTGTTGGGACATATATGTCGTCCTATTGGTTTTATACATATTCACATTTGTTTCTCTGTATGTGCCATGTTAAAATACTCCCCATATTGGTGGCCTGTTGCCATCAATGAAACCTGCATGCTGTTGTAATGGCCACTGTTGTTCCATATATACGTGTTCTACTTGCTCTGCAACTGTGTTACATCTGGTGTGTTGGGTTAATGGGTATACCTAGGCATGCTGTTATATAACTAATCCTGGATGCTGTTGACTATTACTAACCTTATATCTGTCTGTAAACTGCAACACCATAGCTCATATGGGAAGGCCAGTCCCAGTGGACCCACCTGTTCCACCTCAGCTGGCCATGGCACTGGGCACCCAGCACATCTGTGGCCCAGCCTGGGACACCTCCTCCTCACTCCATGGGTCTACAACACCTTGGGTGGAACCACCACAGGGGATTGGCTAGACACCCCGGGAGCTGGTGAGAGGAGAGGAACCAGTTGCCCATCTTCAGATCCAGGCCGTGGTCGTAGGGAGATCGATAGGCTGTTTGAGACCAGCTACACCAGCTTGAGGGGCCGAAAAGTGTGGGCGCAATTAGAGGGTGAGCCTGCCCTCCCAGCAATTTACTTCTACTGACTTACAGTAATAAAAATTCTGTAGATAGACACACACACACATACACACCTGATTTCCTTTATAACTATACTATGTATACCCCTTTGATGATATAGTGGGATGAAAGTGAAAGTAAAAATAGGTACAATAATATATTTCAACTTGCTGCTTTCAGATGTATATATACACTGCATGTCTCTCCCTCACCCTTAACCCCAAAGGATTGCTAAATTTTGTGGACCTCTCTGATGTCAAGTGAATTAAAAGAAACCTAGCTAGCTAAATCAATTTGCCTTGTGCCAGTACCATGAACAGGCTTTTACCACCTCAGCTGTTCAACTGAACAGCAAAAAAAAAAAAGGACTTTACTGTATTATGACAATCACTGTATTGTATCAATTGACTTGTGCATTGTATCCATCCTCCAACTCTTCCATTGAAGAGCAAAACACACAAAGAAAAAAAAAAAAAATGGACTTTCCATCTAGGCCAAGTGATCAGATACACAATGCACCCCTTCTGCTCAGCCATTCAGGTCCCTTTTCTATGGCCTGTAGCACACCTCCTCCATTGCATTCAAACCTGTGCACTGTAGCATTCTAATATGTTGTTTAAATTGTACCAGTGTAAAAGTGTAAAAATATTTTTAGAATTATAAACTGTAGGAACTTATTTTGCTACATTTATAGAAAACAGTTGCTACAGTTTAATTTTTATTTTTATTGTTTTGGAAATCTTTACCAAACTTTAGAAGTTTCTTTGCAACAGAAAAATATATACATTGCCAAACTGGTTTCAGTTTGATTTTATATCTCCAGCATGCATTTTCAATATATATTTTTTTAATTTTTGCTAATTTTATATGGAGAACAAAAATATCTAAGCAAAAGCTTTCATAGAAAGTTCCTCAAAATAAAAAATAGGTTATACCCAGTAGAAGTCTCAGTAACATGTGCTTCTTTGATTCATGTGCTTGGGTAGATATTTGCACTTATGATTAAAGCTATAAAGCTATAAAAAAACAACATGTCTATCACTAGTCTCATTTTTGCTCATAATCTACACCTGTGCTGGTCTCCTTTCAACTAAAAACTCTGAGAATTGTCAGAACATGAGTCTGGAAACTCAACATGGGTTGAAGAGGTACAAAAAATATCCGGTTTAAAAGTGACAGTTGAATCTCTTCAACAGACACTGATCGCATGGAAGGTACTTTGGCAAGTTATATCTATCTGTAAGTCATACAGTAGAGAATGGAACATTTACATATCCTGTTGTTTCTTTCAGAGAGGATATTGTTAGGGGAAGGAGTGTAGTTGTGAAATAAACAGATATGAATGCTTTCAGTGGGCCTGGTGAGGCAAACCTGAACTGATTTTAGACATCCTACTTTTAAAAGATTTTTTAATCCCTACTTTTATATCGTATAACCCTGTCTTCTAATACTTTGCCCTTAAAACACATCAAAACAAGCTGTGACAGTGATTCCATGCCCAGATCTACATGTTTGTGTCTTCGGCTTTCCCCGGTTAGGGGTCACAGCCAAACTCAGGTCTGCTAATGATTGGTAGTTGATTTTTACGTGGCGAGTCACCAGCTCTGATGCACAGCCTTCAACGAAGGTATGCTTCATTCACGCATGTCTCCATGCAGAAGAGGCTCTAGCTGAGAATCGAACTGACAGTGTCTTACTGCGAGGCGACAACGCTACCACAGCACCACATATATCTCTTAAAATAACCTTAGGGTACCAAACTGTTAGATACATTTGGGTAGCATGGTTAGACTTAAACACCCCTGCAGTCATTAGCCTAGTAATCACCTATGAACCTATGAAATAACCTAGACATACATCAGTCATGATAGCATTTCATTCACTTTGACTATAGGTGTCTTTGTTCATTTTTTTGAGTAATATTCTGTTGTAGATACAGGTAGCATCAGCCTTCCTAGGAAGCATTTGGATAATTACCTCTGTGGGTTTGCTGTCACATTCATTTATGACCCCAACACATTAAAATAAGTCAATAATGAGCTGAGAAAAATATTTGGTAGTGGTCCAGCTAGGCCCAATAGACTCTTCCATGAGCATCAAAGCTTATGAAATTTTTATCTCCTTGTCCTTCTACATCTTATTAATCTTTCTCCTTCAGACTGGTCCTTTACTAAACTGGAGAAGGCATCAATGGTAATTTTGTAACCAAACAATGACCACCTAAGCTGGTAAAGTCCTATTCATATAACATTCTGGAGACAATGGAGTCTGCACAGTTTGTCACATCTTATTCCGCCAACTATGTGCTACTTAGCATGCACCAGTGTGGTTTTTAAAAGGATTATATGTCCTTAACTTTATCACTATACATGACTAGCAGCATTGTGGATAAAATGAGTGGCAACAAGTTGACTGGGTATCCTGTACAGGTACAACTGGTGGTTAACTCCCTAGCATCAAAGACTGTGGGATTAACTTGCACTGATGTACTGAATATTCCGGGTATGAATAATGGTTAGGGTCTTCACTTTACAGACACAAGTTACAGAGATGTATTCTGATCAAAGGTTACTGGCTAGGCTTAAAATGGCCCTTCAGGGCAGTTAGCCTAGTATTCCCCTATGAACCTATGGAAGTGAAATAACAAACAGAGCACTGTAATGCAATTCAACCTGCTGCAGTAAGACATATATAGAGACAGCATGCCTCCTTACCCTTAACCCCAAAAGATAGCCACCTAATAAATATGTCTGATGTCTGATTGTGAAGAAGGTGAAAAAAAATAATAATGACAGTAATGCATTCCAACCTATTGTTTCGAGACAGTACACTCCTCCTAGACAAGCTATAGTAACCTTCTGTGCACAGATCTGAAGTTTGATTGTAAGGAAAGTTAAAGAAATAATGATCGCGCTGTCCCCAGCACTCACACAAGCTAAAGTGACCTTCTGTGAATACCTTTGAAATTAAAGAAATAAATGACCATATTGTCCTCAGTCCCTGTATGAACATGTATACAAACACATGCAATTACAATTTCCTTTCTATCAGTGTGCATTTTAAATCAACATTCCATAAAAATGATCAAGTATTACTAGGGTACATTTCCCAGTAAAACATTATTCTTAGATTCATAATCCAATCAGAACTTTAACATTCAAATACCACATTCTGCATCTCCAGTTACTAAAGCATCACAACTTTTGAAACTTTACCTACCAAGTACTGTAGACATAAGGGCTTCTCATTCAATATCAGGCTCCTTATTATCATCTGATAAATCATTACCATACTTCTTTTTTTAACAGGAAACATCTTTATTAAATTATCATGTGTGACAGACAATCTTACATTTATATAAATGAAAATAAATCATAGTGGCACAATCTCAGTTGCAAACATTATATGTTATAACTGTGCCAACACAACTATAGCTGCAAACATTATATATCACTTTTAATATATCCAGTCATTGTCAGTCAGCCATTGCATAGTTCATTCAGATCATGCCTTATTTTAAACATCATTCCTCCTCTGCATGCAGTGGTCCCACATTTCCCCTTTTTTCCTGTGTAATTTATCCCTACCCTTTTCTAAAGATCCCAGTTCCAGTTGTTTCATTTCTGTTACTATCTTTGTTACTTCTAGTAAAGTTGGTTTAGACTTTGATTTCCATTTTCTAGTTATTGCTTCTTTGGCAACCATCATAATTAGACTCAGCAAGGCCTTACTATGTCTAGACAATTCCAACTCTGCATCATAGCTCAAAAAAATAATTTCCCTAGTCACTCCAATTTGCTCACCCAGCATCTCTGACAGAACAGTCTGCAGGGAATCTTTAAAGTCAGCAAACTAATTACACTCCCAGAAAATATGTTCCCAGTTACCTCTTCCCCACCATATCTCCAACATTTGCTGTCTACCTGAGGAAAGATTCTTTAGAGTCTGCTTGGGGCATAAAAATATCTATGCAAACACTTCCAGGCAAAGGTCCTAAATTTTCTAGATATTGTTGCATATTTGAGAGACATACATATATCCCCCATTGTTTCTTTGTGAATTGCTTATACAATCTCTCTTCCCAATTCTTCCTAACCTCTTCTGATTGATTCTTATAGTTACCGTGTAATATTTTATATGCTTCACTAATTATTCCTTTCTTGACGGACATTCCTATTCCAGATTCTACTAAGATCATTACTATACTTCTTGTGACCAGCACAGACCGCCTACCCACATAGGGCACCATTTCTACTCCCAATTTCTCATTCTTTAGCTTTCTGTCCATCCATCCTCAACCCCTTTTCCCATTTTTTGCACATGGGGTCAGGGTGTCACTTCAACAGTGACAATCATCTCGAGCCAAGGTTTATACCAGGGGGTGGCTAGCCCTGCCTTGGTAGTTCATCCATACCACTCACTTGCACACAGACTTGTTCCTAGGGCAAATTTAGAGTGTCCAATCAACCTGCTGCATGTCTTTGGAGTGTGGAAGGAAACCAGAGCACCGAGAGGAAACCCACACGACCACAGGGAGGATATGCAGACTCCGCACAGAAGGCACTCCAGCCAAGAATTGAACCAGAGAACCTCTTACTGTGATGTGACAATGCTAACCACTGCACCGTCTTAACCTATTCACAGGTAACTACATCCATACTTGTACAACTTAACAAATACTCACCAGAAAGGGGTAGCACATTAACCACTAAATGACTATTTGTAGGTATCTTGTACCTAGCCTCTTAAAGAATACTAACAAAAATAATTATTAACATTTTCAAACACACCTTTTTAAACAATGCTTATATACTTTGCTCAAGCTAAATAGCATAGAGAAAAAAAATAAATGGCTTTTCATACTCACTTGAATCATGGCGGGTCTATATCAGTTTTTCAAAATCGCAATTCAGCAAATTGCTCTTCAATGAACAAAAAACATTGAACGTTCAATTAAGCAAACGTTCACATCAACGAATGTGTTTCATAGGAAAAGGAGAAAGATTTATAATAATGTCATTAAATAATGTACAAGTATTTTTATTATGGTTTTTAGTATGGTGTGAAATTTAACAATCATATTCAACTATGTATTCTATTGTGGTGGTTTTCTGCAATTAAAGGGTTAATTGGAAGTCTTTTGTTATTGGATATATGTCACATGGTTGGAGGGGAGAACTTTTAAATGTTGGTGTTTGTATATCTTAGACCAGATTCTGATGAAGTCAACTTGTCTGACAAACACACTTAATCTGGTTATTAAAATTGTGTAATTTTACTGTGTGATCCTATAATTTCCTGCAGTCTGGTTTTCCACTGTTCAGAATTTAGTCAATTAACTTATGCAGGCTCAAAATCTGTACCTTGGTTATAGGAGACAACAGCCTAAATCCTCTACACCAACTACCAGACTGCTGAAGGAATTGTGAGTTTCAGTCCATTTTCAGTGAATTGTGAGTTTCAAGGGACAAGACGTTTACTGCTGCTCATGCCAAGTCTGTTTTCAGTGCTCAGCTGTTTTGTTTAGCAAATGGTAGTCAGTGTTTCTGCTACAGAATTTGAAAGGAGATTTAGTAGCACAACAGTGTGCATACTTTCCTTTGATACAGAAGGCTGTGGTTTCTACTCCCACACCATGATGCACTTTAACGGGGGGGGGGGGGGTGCTGCACTCCTGACTGTTTTCTCCTTTGGATGAAATAGTAACTATGAATTTGTTGTCAGTTTGCCAGTCATTCCCTATTGCAATATTACCAGCTTACCAACTATTTTTTAATGTAACATAGGCAATTAATTCTTCAAGGGCAGCAAGCACTGAGGAAATGCTGAAATGTAAAGTTGTTTGCCAGTAGCAACCTCTTCATTAGTTACAGATCTCTTTAATGTGGAGTTATAAAGATGACTTTCACTTTTTCAAAGATAATCCATATTGACTGAGAATTGGTGGACTGTAATGCCAGAAGTTTGAATTGCCTTTTATTAGTTGAAATGTTCTGAAATGGGTAGTTTTGTCATTACTGTTCAGACATTTTGTTTCATTGTTTACTGAAAAAATGTTCAAAATTAAAGATTTAAAACATTCTAACAAGTGGTGCAGTATTATACACAGAATATAATTTAATACAATTTAACAGACTCAGAAATGTGAATCAAAGAAGACATGCATGTATGCATGGTCATAAAAATGTGTGCAAGGAGCCTATAATTTGTAAACAGCCCAAAGGTAAACTTAATCCTCCACTGGTCAGATGCATTTTCTTTGAAAGTGAGTTTCATTGCCATTTCAATGAAGTTGAGTTTCAAGGGCAGAGAAGTTTACTGTTCACACTAAGTCTGTTTTCATTGTGAGACAGTATTGTTTGTTTAGCAATTAGCTTTCAGTGCTTGTGCTATAAAATTTGAAATAAAAATTTTAAATTAAATCCAAATATCTGTATTAGTTGTTGAAGTAAAGAAGAAAATAGCATGCGCACTGATAGGTTTGAAAAGTGGTTATGGTAAATGGGGAGAAATAGCCACGTAATGGGACACTGGAATGGCTGGGGGTGTAGCTGCTGAGTGGGGCCTGTTACATTACCCTCCCTAGGGCCTCATTTGACCATGATCCGGCTCTGGTTGAAGCAGGATACTAAAGATGATGAAATTCTTCCACCAGGCTACAATATACTACGACTGGACAGGAGAAGGAAAAGGGGTGAAGGAGTGGCCATATTATACCAGAAAAACTTCAACCACCCCACTACCGCATCTTTCATATTAAACTCTGAGTTACTAGTCTCATTTTTTAAACTAAACCACCACAAAAAGTATCTGTATCATAGCTGCCTACATTCTTCAAGGCAAAAATACTGCAGAAGACATTTTAAACTGGGCAAAAGTAAATATAAAACAAGAAATGGTCATCTTAGGATGACCAAAATATAGACTATCAAAATATTAATAACAGTAGATCAACCAGTACAATAAATCTCTGTTTTTAATGAAATTATAGGAGGTACAACTAGACTCAATAAATCTTCCAACACCCACACAACTTTAGACTGGATCTTAAAATACTCACCAGATAATATCTTATCTATTAACTGCCATCCAGAAACCCGTAGTGACCACCGTCCTACTTACATCCTTTGAGACAAGGCACCTGTACAGAAACTACAAATCTATAAGCAATTGAGCAATCTAACATGCTTCAGTGTAGATACTTTCAATGCCACACTCAAAATGCTAAACTAGAAACAACTAATATACATCTCCTTAGCTGAGATTATGTCATTTTCAACTTTTTTTCCCTAGATCTCCTCAATGCCCATGCCCCTTATTCTAAAAGGACAAAAAACAAACCAGTTCCTTGTCTTTCTATAGAAACAAGCAAATTATGATTCATAGAGACAAAGCCCGGAAGACGTGGAAAAAATAAAACTATACCCGACCTACAGAATTACAGATGCCTCAGAAATATTGCTCAACAAAAAATTAATCATGACAAAAAGCTTAGTTTTTGACCCTCCAAAACATAAATAATCATAACCAAAAAACTTTTCTAGTTTACCATAAATAACCTCTTATACTATGGTCAGTGCTCTCAACCTAACCAACCATTACCTCTCAAACCAGAAATATAGCTGAGCAATTTAACTCCCATTTCATTCAGGCTGTTGCCTCTTTACTCAAGGACACAGCAGCTCCTGCCAATACCATAAGAAGCTTACTATAACATCAGCTCCACAGCAAACTTTACTCTGAACTTGGTCCCCACAACTAATATCAAAAAGCTCTTGGCTAAGTTAAAATCTGCCACCCTTGCTCCTGACAACCTACCAGCCAAGTTCTTAAATTTGCCTGATGCCCTGGCCCATCCTATATCCACCCTCATAAACAGATAAATCCTAGAAAAATATGTACTCACCCTCTGGAGAAAAATCAGATATACTCCCTCTTCACAAAGGTGGGAACTCCTCAGAACATTCTAATTACAGGCCTATTGCCATCTTGTCACTCCTAGCCAAGGTGCTTGAGAGGTGTATTCAAGCTCAGCTGTATTCCTAGATGTGTCAAAAGGATTTGATACAGTCTCTCATCAAATCCCATCTAGTCAAAAATTGTGCTGTGATATAATTTATATAGTTTTAACTTCAGGAATTGATAGGCTCTTACATGAAACACTGATCAATAAATTAGAACAACTAGGTACTGATGTACTCTTGATAAAAAGGATAGCTGCATAGCTTACAAATAGGACATGGCAAGTAGCATGCAGCAATTGGATAGGTGACATTCTTGGCTACAGTCAGGGTGTCCCACAGGGCTCTGTTCTAGGCCCATACTTGTTTAGATTGTATCTTTAAGGTCAATATTTTTTTCATCTGAGGTGTTCTATATCTGTGTGCAGATGACTAGAAATTGGGTAAACTGATTATATGTACTAACAGATAGGGCATGTCTGCAAAATAACGTGACTAAACGGACCATTTCAGCAGAGGAGAATAATATGCTGATAAATATATCAAAAACTACGAGATATGGAAGACATAAATTGAAAGGTGAATATTTGATACAGCAAACAGTGATTGAAATTGTAGATTTGTTTAAGGAATTGGGTATATGGGTAGACCCAGCTTTGAGTTTTTCTAATCATATCAATCAATTGGTTAATGACAGTTATAAATTTATAGGTTGTATAAAGTCTAGGAAATCAGAAATTATAAAATCATTGTTTGTTAGTTGCATTAGACCCAGACTTGAGTATAGAATAACAATATGGAAACCTTATAAGAAACCAAGCATTATAAAACTAGAACGAGTACAGAGGAAATATACCAAGGGAATCCATGGATGTGAAGATTTAAGTTATTATGAAAGACTAAAATATCTAAACTTGTACAATGCCGCATCCAGATATTTAAGAGAAGACCTTATTCAGATATATAGAACATTTAGAGACAACTACCTCTGGGAATGTTTGGAGTTTATCAAAAAGTAGTAGAGAATCATCAGACAACCTATGTAGAAGATTCTATAAGATTGAGAAGTGTACTAATTGGTTCTCTGAGAGAGAAGCTGATGCATGGAATAGACTACCAAGTTACACTGAAACAAGCACTAGTTTATATATTTTAAGAACAGCCTGGACACTTATTATGGGAACAGCTATTTTGGTATATTGGCAGGCTAGAAGGGCATTAATGCCCATGTTTGAAATATTTCTATATGTATGTATGTATCCTCAAACAAAGACTCTCTATGCTAGGACTTGACAGATCTTCACTTATCTGGTTTCACATCTACCTCTCAAAGAGTTCCCAAGCTGAATACCTATCCATCCTTTTTCTCTCTCTCAGTAAACATCCCCAAAGGCTTGGTACTTGCATCACCACTCTTCATTGATGACCTCCAAGAAGCAATAAAACAAGCCATTCTTGTACACTATGCAGACAGCTCAACATTAATATGCAGTGACTCAAATATCCACTCACTCCAACAAAAAACACAAGACGCACTGTCATCCATATTAAATCAGTTAAATAAATCTCAAGTCTTCTTAAACTCTGAAAATTCCAAACTATTGCTTTTACCTCAAAGCAAAATTCCACTGGCAATTCCCTTTTTAAAATCACCTTAGCAGGCAAGACAATCATAGAACTTATATCATTAACCCAATATACGCATTAACAAAGTTTTAAAAATAAAATACTACAAACTAGGCGCCTTCTACAGAGCAGTGCTCTACTTTTCTAGTCATACTAGGACTTGTATCACAACATTCGTCCTCTGTACTTTGCACTATGCCACTCCAATTCTCACTAATCTATCCACCTTATTAGAACAGCGTTATAACAAGACAGCAAAATTTGCCACCAATAAATCTTACAGGACCTACCACTGTTTGGCTCCCATGCAACTGTCATGTCTTGAACTACCACACCATATAGCCTTCTCCTTACTATTTATTGCTCACAAACTAATTTACAATCAATCCCAGTGTCCTAGCCTTAAAAATATCTTCCAAATATAATCACCAAATAGAGCCCTTCATTCCACTGAAAAACTGCTTCTTGTAACAATCAAATCTACTCCTACCATGTTGATCAGCTATGGAACAGTCTACCTCTCGAAATGAAACAATTTAACAAACACAAATCCTTTACAGACCAACTAAAAGCAAATGGCTATGTACCTGCTCCACCACTGACTAATTTATACTATACTACACTACACCATACTATATTTTACTATACTATACTATACTATACACTGGGTCTATGTTGAATGATCGAAATTACAAAACTTCAAACTCATATGGTCGGGACCATATGATCGAAGTTTTGTAATCTCAAACATTTAAAAAAGAAAAAAAAAAACAAATTAAAACACATATATGCAAGGGGGCAAGGGCACCTGCACCCCCCACACCCCCACTATTAAAATATACCAACTCCGAGATCGTACTACAGTGAGGAAAAGGGAATATTCCCATTCTAATCTGTACGGAGATCTCCGTTTAAATGTTTGAAGTTTTAGTACTTTGATCATATAGTTTCGGCCATATGAAATTTGAAGTTCTGAACTTCGATCATTTAACAAGGACCCACTATATTATACCCTTCCCCTCTGTTATGCAACTACATCTCTTTACTCTAGATCTCCTCACCATGCCAAACCCACTCTCTACCTTAGCCAAACCATTTATGTTCTCTCTCTCTGCTTGATACTGAATCTCAACCAAAATTTCCTATTCTTCTGAAAACTAATTTTATCCTTCTCTTTTTTCCTCCTCTTTCTATAAGCAAAACATTAATTCTTTACAGCTATTACTATATTGCTTCTGTTTCAGGCTAACACTTTAAACTCCAAATTCTACCTTCTCCAGATACTAACTAGAAACTACCTATACATGTTGCAATGTTACTTCTTTATTATGCCTTACTGTGTATGAAGCAAACGTTGTATAGATAAAAATGTTTTTGATGCTGTTTCATCTGCAGTTGTATTACTACTTTTATTTCTATCAATCTATGTAAAGCAGTTTATAGAGATTTTATCCCCAGATCTCCATTGAAAATGGGCAATGCATTTTATTGCCCAGCAGGACCAACACGGTCAATAAATGCCAGTCAATCAACCAATAAATACACAAGTAACTATTCTTGTTCTACCTGCTCTGCATTATTCATACACAAAATGTAAGAGCTAAAACAACTACCATTAGAATGTAAGGCTGGACTTCTAATGATCCTCACAGATTGCCTAATAAGAACTTATGAACCTAAAAACTTAATTGTGAGCCTAGAAAGAACAAATAAGAACTTATGAACCTAAAAACTTAATTGTGAGCCTAGAAAGAACTTGCTGTTTATTTATCATTTGCTCTTTACAACAGCAGACGTACCTACACAACCTATTAATGTTTATGTTTATCAGAATCATGCTAAATACTGTGAATTTGGTTAGTTGCCTTATTTATTAATAGGTATTTGGTCCCTTCATTATGAGGTTACAGCATATCAGAGAAGGGGCAATACATTTGTATTGTTTTATGAATGATCATCCTTTGTCTCAGTTGGAGTGAACTTAGAGTGCGATTTATCAGTAAGAGAGTCTGAGCTGGGGGGTGTTAATGTGAAGATTGAACCAAATTTCTGGATCCAAAGCTTCTAGTTTTCTGTAAAATTGCTTGCAGTGAAAGAATTCCTGGAAGCTGCTGTTGGATCATTTTTCTTAGTTGTAAATTACACCTCTATACTCCTAAACACATAACACACAAAACAAATATATTTTTTTCACTTCTGACACTGTATAATGCTTGAGTGTTTCACAGTATGTTCAGTATACAGCACACGTACTGTGGATATGCTTACACACTCTGTGAGGTGTTTGCTTCTAGAATGAAGTGTACTATATGCCATGTACTTCCGTAGTTAGTAGAATATATAAAGATATAAACCACATCACTACAATGACAGCCATAATCAACTCAAGCTACTGTGAGAGATACCAACATAAAATTTCAATCATGTCAGCAGCCATGGCATCACATGAAGCAGTCTGAATAAACTTTTCAGCTTCTTTGTGGAAAGTCACCTTCACAAGTGCTTAGGATACCAGTGATATCAGGAAGTGCTCTATATCAGTGAAAGGTTAGAGGGTCACTCCCATACGCCCACTTCATATAAGGGTAAAAAACATGGCACTCTTTGTCAAGAGGAAAGAAAGAAGGCATAATATTAATATGATGAGTTGAAGAAATGACATCTGAATTCATCTCAAGGTTATTCTCAAGGGGATCTAAGAAACTTGGATTTACCCTATACGTGTGGTCTACATTCTCCAGTAATGATGGACTGAAGTTAAAGTGCTCCCAAGAATGGAGCATAGCACATCAGAACAGTGAAAGTCATGCCACTGAACATCACTTTGTCAAACCAGCATTGCTGAAATGTAAATGAAAATAACTCTTTAAAGCAAAAACAATCCTGCTGATAGTAAGATTATAATTTAGATTGTAAGATGGAAATTTAAACAGTCAAGGGTATAACAGACATCCATCTTCCAAAGCTTCAGGGCACATGCCATGTGACCAAACTATTATGCAGCTTGAACTAAAAAGACAGATTTGGATGCCAAGCCCTTCAGAGTTTTCATGCCAACTGAATGAGGGAAACTGAGTCCTGACAGGAAATAGCTAGGAATAGAGGGGGACCCATGAGCAGAACATGCTGACATGGTTAAGAAATGAATGCTGATAGAGGAGTGAGATAGGCCGTAGGATAGTGGCTAACACAAATATTGTAAAACCAGAGTAACTCTGGTCTAGAATGGGTAGTGGTTATGCTGTTGACGCCAACTAGAAAACCTTTTATATTTGCCAATATATGATTTTCTAGTAGCAGGCTTCCTTGCCTCCATTAGTACCTGCTGCACATCCTCATTAAACAGTTGCCTAAAAGATATTAAGACCCTATCATTCAATTCCTCCAAGATGGCTGCATAATGAGTAGCAGCTTAATTTCAGCTTTCCAGTGTGAAAACAGAAACTCAGAAAAGACAGTCCATGAATTTGCCTTTTTGGGCAAATTTCAGTTGCTGGCTAGTAAGTGCAATAACTGGATGCCAGCAAAGAATAAATTTTGAGAATCTGAAAAAAAAAATCAATCACAAAAGATGAAGATAAAACACTGGCTGGAAAGAATTCTGCAGCTGTTTAGCAAAAAGAGGTTGAAGCTCCAGCTTTCATGAAAGACATGGCTACTGGTAATCTAGAATAAAAAAAAGTCAAATGTGCTCAGAGCTAATTAAAATAAATGAAACACTGAAGGAGTTTATTAACTCAAATAACAAAAGTGTGGGAAAATGGAAGAAGCTTAAAACAGATATTCAGATGAGCTGATAAAATTGAAAAAATCAGAGGTCGAAATGAAGAAAAGGCTGGCTGAGTATGAGACTGCTCAAGAAGAAATGTTCCAAAAAATGGTAGAATTAAAGGATAGAGCATGTAGGGAAGATATGAGATTTTCTTCTGTATCAGAGAAACTGGAAGAAACATGCTATACTAATTTTATGAAAGCACAAATAATCAAGTGGACTGGTATTCCACAGCAGGAGTTGTTAACTGAAAGGGCACATTGTGTATATGCTTCACTTATTGTATGTATTGCTTCATTTATTGTAGCCATGAGAAAACAGCCAAGATCTCTAATAGTAAAGATGCAATCCTACCAGCAGAAAGAGTTGATTCTGACAGAACTCTGGCAGATGGACAAAGTACTAAAAGTTGGAGACAGTAGAGTGTTTGTGGACAAAGATTACTCAATGTACACCAGGCAGAAGAGATGTAAATTTATTGTAGCAATCAGGGAATGTCAAGAAGCAGGTGTAAAATGCAAGCTGCATCATCCAGCTCTATTCAGAATATTTTTTTCTGGAGGATCAAAGTCATTTTTTGATGTAGAACATGCTAAGGAGGAAATGCAAAAGTTTGTCCAGTAAAAACTGAGAGCTATCAAACAGAAGAGGATTATGCTTCTTGTTCTTAAAGCTTATAGGGAGACTATACCAGTGAATCCTTTTTCAATGTTCCAAAGGAAAATGCTTGAAAGACAGAAAAATCATGGGAGTTGATTAGAAGAACCAGGAGTACATTGGAAATAAACCAGAGACTAGAGTTGGGAGATGGAGATCATGAAGAAGAAAACCAGCAACTCAGAAATTAGTGAATAAATTTGGGATTACAAAGCATCAATCACATTTTGGAAATATGGCGGAACAAGAAAACTTGGAAATATTGGACTTTTTTGACTTTGTTAAACTTGTAGGGGACTCCAAAGCATATGCTGTACTTCATGTCATTAATATTTGGAAGAACGTTTTGGAGAAGAGAAGAGGAAGAAAAGAAGTAACTGTAAATGTAAAAAATGTTTTTTCTTAACAGTATTTTTATAAAACATGGTATATACTGCATATTATATGCTAAAGATGTTCAGTTATTTTTGTGTGTAATAGGGATACTAAAGTAAATGGATGCCCCTGTTTTTTTTTCCTTATTTCTTTCTCCTTGTTTTCATTTTAAGAAATGTAGGCACTGCAATGTAAAAAGAGAAGAAGAGTCTGGACAAAAGAGCATGATACAAGAAAAAAATGATACACAAGAAAAATTTATATGTTTTTTCTTACTTTTGCACAGAGGAATGACTAGATAAAGGCCCTTGGCTTGATCACTTAGCAAGTTTTAAAGGGAAGCATAAATAAACACTAAATATAATGAAAAGTTTTCCCCCAAGATTTACTAATCTTCCATGCAGGACGAGTCTAGTTCTACACGGAAGCGGCCGCTTAGGAGCAGGATTAATGAAGGCACGCTGCCCGACCTCGTAGTCATACACGGAACTCTCAGAATAAACAAGCCCCTGCAAAGTAGAACAGCAGAAAGTGGAAATAAATGAACGAGGCCATGCATAGGTGTCCTCATATCCCCACCAACAGTCCCCCATGAGTACAACAGCAACAGTACATATAAATAAACCGAAGAAAAAATGTTATATATTTCTTAAATCTGAGTACAGCTAACCGTAGGTGCGCAGGTGTGCCCAACGCTTAGCTATGGTTAAAGCAGCTTAAAAGGCTGAAAAGGATAACAAGGAAGATATATGCAAATGAAGCAGCACAGAAATAGTGTAGTGCTGCTCTGAGCAAACGTGCGCACACCCGCATACAACTACTTTAAAGTGCTGTAATCACTCTGTACCCAATAGGCCATGTTATGGCCAGCAACAAAATAAACAGCTTCTGCAAGGCTCAAACTCAGAACCCTGTACACTATAGTCACAGTAGATAACCACTAAGCCATCATAGCAATACATATGAATGAGGTATCAGCAAACTAACCCTCACCACAGGAAAATCAAACCAAACATGTGAACTGAATTTATGTATAGTGTGATGTTGTATAACCTGCTACATAACAAAAATATGTGAACTGGAGTACTGCAGTAAGCATAGATGTGAGGTGTTATTGTAATAAAGTGTAGAAGCCCCCAGGACCCCATACAGTGCATGTACACATGAATCATGGATACCAGACACATATATAACCTGTAATGAATAGTAAATCAGTGCCAAAACACAAATTAAATGCTTATCAACTATTAAGCAATGCTAACCGCTGCGCAGCTCAACTTAGTAAGTGTAAGCAATGTGTAGGGCAGACAATTCAATCTGTCTAGTGGTATACCTCTTTAAGCAGTGCCAACCTTAGGTAAGCAGGTGTGCCCATAGCTTAGCCTATTCAAAACTGGCCAATCATGGAAAAGTGTGGGTAACTGGCCGTATTTAAACCCCACAGGTGGGAATACTATCCATAACTGGTGTAGCTTCCTACTGCAGGCAGAATGGCTAGAGTGGGTGAAGCCACTCAATTTACAGCACAGCGCTAGGGCATCCAGGAGTCAAAAATCATGGTATGGCTCCTGGTAAAACACCATGAGGAGAGACTACTACAGGGCCAGTACCAGGGCTTGCAGTATAAAACGGAGGCCTGGGACAGTCTCTCCTGTGACCTCACCAGTGCCACAAGTATCCTTCGGACTGGTGAGCAGGTCAGGCACCACCATGCTGACCTGAAGCAGTGGAGGGGGGATGTACTGGAACAGTGGATCCAGGAATCTCGTCAGATGCCTAATGCCACAGTACTGAGTAAGTACTCATTCTACTAAGTAGGTAATAATTGCCTAGCTTGTGTATACTATGGATAGTTATGGCTAAATATCACTGTATTTCCTCTGACAGCTGCAGATGAGTGGGCTGTGAACCAGCAAGCCCATGATGCTAGGTTGCAAAGGCTGCGTTGCGAGGCAGGTTAGTAATTATTCTGCATGTACTGTCATAACAAATAAATATAAGAGCCTGAGAAAGTGACGTACCAGTAGAAATAAAGGTGTACTAATCCGTGAATAAAGGTATAACCCCTGGAGTGCTTCTGTTTACTCTTCATTCATATGTTGTTGAGCTGTTACGTACTATAAATAGTACTGTTGTATTAAGCAGTGTTACCCACACTGTGGTATGCAGATAAAATGGGTATAAAGGTCTGTATAACAATGTTGGAAGTGCCAAGAGGTCAGTCATATTGTACAAGTGAGGGAGATTTAGACATAAAACATAAGAAAGCTTCACATCAATTCACTGATAGCACAGTGTACTGTGATGTTAACTGTAAGTTTTTTGTCACACAGAGCAGGGGTTTGAATCCCAGGACTGCTAGTAAGTTGTATGCATAATCATACCACACAACTGTACAGATTTTGTTGCAATGTTCAGATAGAAAGCTGTATGCATAATTACACCCAACAGTACAGAATTTGCTAGAATGTTCAAATAGAAAGTTGTATGCATATTCATACCCCTCAACTGTTCCAATCTGTCCAGCATGTCCAGATAAATGGCTCACATCACCAGCCTGGTACCCTGTTCCCCTGAAAAATCAGTGTGATGATCCAAGAAATGCAGGCAGCCATTAATGACATAGTCAGAGAATGTATATAAAAACACACCTGTCATTCCAACATCTCACCCAAAGTGTATGAGAGCAATTCTCAACATATGTGGCATTAACACCTGCACCTTGTCACGCCTGTAAGTAAGACAGAGGTCACATATATAATAATCTATAAACATACCATTGTACAATATAAGGCCATTGGGTAGTGTAATAATACATGTAAGGACAGATCACTGCAGTGACTATGAATGTAGTGAAAACTACAAGGATATATTAGTTGTTAATTGAACTCTCTCTCTCACCCCTACCATATGTGCAAAAATAACCCAAAGACACACCTCAGTCGATATGTGTACACTCCAAACTTTTGTTGGGACATATGTCCTATTGGTTTATACATATTCACATTTGTTTCTCTGTATGTGCCATGTTAAAATACCCCCATATTGGTGGCCTGTTGCCATCAATGAAACCTGCATGCTGTTGTAATGGCCACTGTTGTTCCATATATACGTGTTCTGCTTGCTCTGCAACTGTGTTACATCTGGTGTGTTGGGTTAATGGGTATACCTAGGCATGCTGTTATAACTAATCCTGGATGCTATTGACTATTACTAACCCATATCTGTCTGTAAACTGCAACACCATAGCTCATATGGGAAGGCCAGTCCCAGTGGACCCACCTGTTCCACCTCAGCTGGCCATGGCACTGGGCACCAGCACATCTGTGGCCCAGCCTGGGACCTCCTCCTCCATAGGTCTACAACACCTTCGGGTGGAACCACCACAGGGGATTGGGCTCACCCCCCCCCCCCGGGAGCGAGGAGGGAGAGGAACCAGTTGCCCATCTTCAGATCCAGGCCGTGGTGCGTAGGGAGATCGATAGGCTGTTTGAGACCAGCTACACCAGCTTGAGGGCCGAGTGGCGCAATTAGAGGGTGAGCCTGCCCCTCCTACACAGCCCCCAGCACAGCCATCTTTGGGGCTGTGAAGGTGCAGTGGTGACTGCCCAATGGTGGAGACCTCAGTCCCACTGTTTCCATTTGGGGGCTCATGGGCTTGTGTTTTCAGAAACATATCATCCAGTCCAGTCATGCAACAGCACAGAGAATGTATACCTAAAGCTAGATGGATGTGTGCGTGCAAATATATTACTATCTAAATGGATACAACATATCTATAGATGTAGTCACACACATATATATATAGCTATATATATATATATATATATATATATATATATATATATATATATATATATATATATATATATATATCCAGAGATATATACATATATATGAACAGATATACATGCAAATACCGACAACTACACATACATATGTCAACATCCATACGTCCACATATACACAAGTTACACATATGTACGCAGATAAATGTCCCCATAGGTATATACGGACACAGTTAGAAATATGTAAGCAAATATATATACCCACAGAGGTTTATATGGCCAGACATCTGTAGATAGCAATGGTAGATTAACAGACACATATATGTCCACATGCACCATGAAAGGCCTTGACAGGCCCCAAACAAAATACATCACACACGAATTGGTATACCACCCCACTCAGACAAACACGTCCGCCCTGAAAAACACTACCAAGCTCAATGTAATGTACGTGTGTCCTTGAAATAGGATTTAAATTAGCCCTCGGTCATGTTCCACATATTGACATCACATCCCCCTCCCCCTCTCCCCCACCCACTAGGCGGCCCGAGCAGTACAGGCCCATCCAACAAAGGCCATCCTCGACCCATACATTCATTACCCACAGTTCCACTTCCCCCACCCACTGCACAAACGCAGCCACCATTTCAACCCTGGTTACCGGCCATAGCTACCACGCCACCACACATTGCCCCCCTCCACACACACCCCCCTCGGGACCCATCCCTTATGTTGTCTCAACCCAAGTATCCTAGGTCTGGCACATGCCGTCATCCATGCACATAGCCATGGGTACCTATGTAACTCTGGGTGTAGACAAAGGTTGTATACCCAATGTTTGGGCTGTCCCGCATGGGATGAATGATTACCTGGTACCCTGGAACTAACAACAGATTTCATGTGTGACTCTGTGTACACTAACGGAGTTAGTTGTAGGTATCGCAAAGCATACGTGGCACACAAGGTTGACCGGTATGTACATGAAACAGTACCCAGCAATAAGAGGCAACATGACAGGATATGTGTATATATGCCCATAACTACACTGAGATATACTTCTCCCTTTCTGTAGTACAAATGTATACATACATAGACAGACATGTACATAAATACCCACATATAGATATATACATATGTAGACACCCATACATCCACGTCATCATATTTATATATATATATATATATATATATATATATATATGTGTGTGTGTGTGTGTGTGTATGTGTGTGTAAATATACACAGATATATAGCTAGGATATGATACAGCAGTTAAGAATTACATATGTTCACAGGCCATGCCAATGGGTATGAGGGGCCCAATCAACAAATGTGTAACACGTAGCATCAACCTCCCCCCCAGCTAGAAAGGTGAAAGATACAAACACACAATAAAAGTAAACAAACCACTGCTTCCAAGACTGCAGGCAGGATACTACCAGTGGGAGAGACCCGCCAAGTCTAATCTTGACAACCCAAAAATTTTATGCATATTTGGGTTTCCAGCCATTACACAGATAACCTACGGTAGGGCATGCGTGTTCCCAGACTACAAGGTTGGGGAAGCCTGATGACCCATGGGGCAAGACAACGTACTTGATGGGTCCCAAGAAGTGGAGAGTGGGCAGTGTGCATTGGTGTGTTTAGACCCGACCTGCACCCTGAGTAAGGAAGAATGCTGAAGAGGAGGTGTGGGGGGGAACTATGGGTATGAAATTATGGGCCTAGGCATGCAGGTGTTGGCTGGAGCAGGTCTATGTGGACTGCCTCAGGGATGTAAGCAATAGTGTGCATTGGGCAGAGCCGATGCCTAACGAGCAGCTAAGCCCAGTACGAATCCCACTGCAGCAAAGTCTAGTTTACATGGCAAAGGACAGTATAACCAGATGTGTTGTTGCAAACCCACTAAATGACACCAAAGAACACATGGTTGCAACATCCCACTGTAGGCATGTAAGCCGAACTAAGTGGCATCACAAGGTATTATTGCTGTCTTCACCCCAGCCAGGGGTGTGAGTGTCCAAACCTACCCCCAAATGCAGGGTATATACACAGCTGTTGCTGCAAAAGAAATGGCCAGCTATGGACCTTCCCGTCAGCCTTCCTGCACATCCCTGGACATATCCCCTACTATCAGCACCTCTGTGTGGCCCAATAACACCACTTACCTATTGACCCCTGTTTCATTACTAGTAATGTTCACAATCACAAGTAGGTGACACCCTCCTCACAACTATATTGGCAGAGTCTGGAACCCCCAACCCATGTGTATTACCGCAGCTGTCCCACATGACACATGTAAATAACACATGAAGGGAAACCGCAAGCACACACGGATCACCACATGCTCACCACCTGGTGAAGTCCACCCCCCCCAACTAACACTCCATACTCCTACACCAACTAGTGACACTGACACCTCCTGTTCTGCCTTGCATACAAATATCGACATCCTGCAAACCTGCATTACTGCTCCCCCACCAATCAGTCCAACTGCCTACTATACAGTTAAAATGTCCCCCCCCTTCACCTACATACCTACACCTTCACTATTCACATCTATGCTACAACACAGGTATGGCATAACTAAATCTAACCCAAATACCTGAGTGTAACCTATCCAGAACTGCTAAACTGGAATCCCACTTCACCTTACACTGACCTTCGTCAACAGTCATACCTGACATGTACACCTGACTTAAGCATGTATAATACCGACATGTTAATGAAGTTGCACGAAGGTATGTGGCAGCAAGTGGGATTACGCCTTTTTGGGCGGCGGTAAGCAATGACCACACTGGTTAAGCAATGTGGAGGTCAACCCAGTGTAAGACGTTGTAACCTGAGGTCAGCAAGTCTGAGCCTCATGCACACCAGCACATACCTGCCTACACTTCCCCTACAGTGCCTTAGGCACTCTGTAGCCAACAGCTCTTGTCGTGCCCAGTAGTCCAAGTGAGTTACCACGAAGGCATGGCAGATATAAAATCAGCTGCTGTTAACACAAACATAACATTCGGCACAGTCAGTCAACAGTATTGGAAATGTATGCAAGTATGTAGATTAATACCAGCAAACATGTGCACATTGCTCAATCACAGTATTCCGAGCAGTCTATGAGTATCAATGAACAGTGCCTGTCCACACATACTGTGAGAACAGTAGTCTTGTATAATACTGAAGAGAGGAATGGAAAACAGAGCACGCCGTGGGGGCATGCTTCATCCGCTGAAGCAGGAGATGAGGCTGGTCTGGTGTGTGAGCAAACTGCTGCTTCTCAAACCCCTGGCAGGATGCTACCAGTGGGAGAAACAGTGTAGACCAGCAAAGTCTACTCGTGACACAACAACAGGTCCGTCCCTGGCAGGACGAACCAGACTTTGTGGGTCACAATGATGTTTCCACCAGTACTGGAGTAGGATCAAGGGGAGGCACGGACATACGTGGAATAAATGGATGAAGAGCCTACAAAAGGTTGCGTTGAGACAGTAAAATGGAGGAGTACCAAGATGTTTAGAGAGAGAAATGTGTGGAGGTGTGGTATGGCAGGGCTAGCAACTGGAGAATGGATGGATGCTGTGTACATAGAGCTTGGGGGCCAGGGAAAGGGAGCATGGGTATGACATTAAGGTAGAAATATGCAAATTAAGCAGAACTACAATAGTGTAGTGGGTAGAGCATCCACCTAATGTGCACACATTCCCGGTTCGAGTCCCACTGCAACACATTCTATTTTCCATGTGAAATCAGTATATCAACATCGTTTTGCTGTATAACCTACTAAATGACATTCATACTTGAACAGGAGTACTGCATTACACATAGACCCACTTGCTATTCAAAGGACATGAGACAACACACAGGTATGTATACACAGACAACCTTTAATGGTGTATTTTACAATAATGTATGCCATTACTTACAGCACATAGATCTGGACTTATTTAATCAGTGAGGAATGCAAGGCCCACACAAAACAATAGATGCAGACAGTGCGGATATATAACATACTATGCTGTCCAGCCCAAGCCCATCAATTCGTACAACTGTAGACAAAGGATTTGCCGTCAAGATAGATAACAATAAACAATAACAGATGTAGTTAAGCAGCCGCCAGTTCCACCCTGCAGTCAAGGCCTAGGGGGACATTTATTACCTGTGCTAATGTCTATGTATCTGTCACATGTATGGACATTGACCACAAATGTTTTTGGAGTCCACGATATGACTGGGATGATAGCAGGAATGCTAGCAGTAAATAATGATAGGCCAATACCGAACAACCCCTAACTGTATCACAGCAGGACAAATCCAGCCATATATGTGGAGGACAGAGGCAGGAACACAGGGCTCTACATGTAATATTGCTGTTTCTCACCCTGCAAATTGCTAGTGTTACAGGATTCATTGCAACTTACCCTTATGCAGGAATAAAACATCAGGAACACAAATGGAAGTAGCTTTGTACTGATAGCACGCAGCAGACAGATTGACGGGGATATATCTAGGACAAGACCTGTGTGGTGCACAGGCAAAAGCAAACAGACAATCCACTGGCCATCATTTGGATAGGCCCACTGTTGAGAGCTATGCAGACAGACTGCATTCTATCCTAAACTACTATGTACACGCAAACACTGCAAGACCAGCAATATACACTGCACATAACAACACTACTCACTCTGTCTGTAGATCTGGAACTTCTTACGATTGTGTAGTTGCCCTGTATTTACAAGCCCCACTGTAATAGGTACTGCAACCTGCCATCTGTAACACTGCTGCCCACATACAGGAAGGATGTCCTCCATACTGGAAAGGTGAAGGGACAATGCCCACATGAGTAAGCAATTTATACTACTGGGTTGCCATGACAATGGTTAACTGAATCACTACACAGCAGGCTGCACACAGTCAGCAACTGTTGCACACTGATTGATGCAGAGCCCATCACCTGATCATGTGCATCACCTACAAAAGCCATGCTGCAATCCATTCAAACCAACTCAATCACTCTACTGGAGAGGGCGAGAGGGAAAAAAAAAGATAACACGAAACTCACACACAGTGGGAAGCAACACCCTACAAGCCAAAACCGGGAAGGCATCACACCCGTCCAAAAAATAAAAGGTATGTAAAACATAACTGTATGTAATTTAATGTAATATGTGGTATAGATTAATAGGATATATGATGTTGAATGTTTGATGTGTGCCATCTGTAGTTGTCCCTGTAATGATGTCCCGCTGAACAACTGGCCTGGACAATACTGTCTGTCCCTGTAAGCAGTGGGACATACCCACCAACTGTGCAGATCAGCAATGAATGACAGAGATGTCAGCCATAATATCTGAATATGTTATGTTAGTGTGGACAATAGCTGGTGGTGGAAGTACTGCCATCATGATAGACACATGGGTGTCAGAGCACACCACTTGCAGGACAGTCATGTTAATGTGTAATGTAGCATGCACAAATGCCATAGGTGTGCAATAGGCATGCCAGCAATCTCACACCATATTTACCTCCCTAATGTTATTGTGTGTTCATATGTGGCACCTGTCTGTGTTGCAGCAAAGCAGAACAGTGCAGCTGTGAGTGAAAGACAGTTACAGAATGTGGACCAGATGTCTATATGCACTCCACATATCTGTGTGATACAGAATGTGACATGTATGTGTACAGATACACAGACACTCATATAGACATAGGTATATCAACAACATACAACATATATCTACACATATATGTACATAGATGTATATTTATACACATATATATAGTGGCACTGACAATGGCATGCAGGTGAAATAGTCTGTAACAGGCCAGCAAAGTTAAGTGTCCCCACAGGGAGCATGGCTACAAACACATAGCGCAAAGCATGGCACATACACATAGCACAAAGCTTGGTACAATACAATATATGTCCCAATGGTAGGTAAGCAGCTAACATAACAATTGCAGTCTGTAAATGGTTTGTTGTAGCTGATATGGTGGGGGGAGACAAATATGTGTATTAAGAACTATGGTAACCCTGCTGTATGGGTGGCTCAGACCTGTTTCCATCTTTATATCTTCCAGGAAACATGTCACATAGTCGTCTTCCTGCATACAGCACAGCTGAGACAGAGATCATTATCGACCACCTGGTACAGCACTATGAACTGCTGTTTGGGTGGACAGCCCACAACCAGCAAGAGAAGACCGCCCTGTGGAATGAGCTAGTCTACAGAGTCACTGATGTCAGACTGCATAACCGCAGCTATGAGCAGGTCCGGCATCATTGCACCGACCTGCTTTGCCATGTACGTCAGCATGCAGCTGCAGTAAGGGGGACCACCTCACAATGGGGGGCAACCCGCCCATCCAGCCTCACCTGTGTGGAGGAGCTTCTCAGCAGCCTTGTGGCACCTGGCCGCCTGCAGCATCAACACCTGGCAAGGCACATCTTGGAGGTGGGTGCCAATGACACACCAGCTGAGGATCGTGCAGGTAAGGCCCCAGGGCACATTGGTACCCCACTCTTGTGTATGCGTCTGCATCTGTACAGATACATCATGCAAATCTGAGATTTCATATACATAGTCTGCTGCTGTGTACTAGTAATAAATAGTTGTGTATAAGCTGTAATATTGTGTAATTCTACTGTTGATGTAACGTAATGCTGCACTCACCTTTTATGAATGCCACAGCTGTGGCCACTGACATCAGCTTTCTCACACTCCTATGTAGGTCCCTCCAGGATACCACCATGACAGCAGCCCGTAGCTGGTGAGTATGGTTCGTGTTCATGCATGATGATAAACTGGGCATGTAATAGCTATGGGATATTCCATGCACACGTCTAACACACCTACCCATACTGCATGCTGTACACGTTCATGTTTTATTGCTTTGAAATGCACTGCATCACAGTAGAGACCATGCTGGGGTATTGGAAGGGTACAACAGACACATGCAAGATAACTAACATCCTGTCAATGTGCAATGTGTCCACAGGGATGTGAAGTGTGGCAGGACACACGGCCTACAGTAGGGACATGTGTGACTCAACACCACCATGACTGCAACTGCACACAATCAGGTTAAGTAAACATTGCAGACGCAACCCTGACCCCACAGCACTCATGACAGCAGTGTGTGCACTCCAAGGGATGTGCACATGAGTAGACCTTACAACCATGCAGAGGTCTGGACATGTGTAGGGCACCCCCCACAGCCATGGTAAGGTCTGCTGGTTGTCAGTGTAATAGTCATGTACTGGTCATACATGCACTGCTGATGTTGTGATCTGTAATTCAGACATCAGGCATCCACAACTGATAGCTGTTCACATATCATCCCAGGTATGAGTTGCTATAACACATAGGGGCTGTAAGCATTGGAGCTGATATAACCGATACAGTACTACAGATGCATCAATGGTTTCTACACCAGCGAGGTATGGTGCACAGTACAAGGCAGGGTGTGGAACAGGTCCACAGTAACACTTTGTACATGGGTGCAGTGTTAACAGGTGAAAGGGCCATCACCTACCAACACAGCCCATGCCTCACACACACATGTATACTGCCGCTAGCATGAAGTCACTATAGTTGCACTGCATGCTGTTGAGCACCATATGTAATGCATGTTGACAGAAGGGTAATGGGAGGACTGTGTGTACAAATGTTGTGCAAATCCACATGTAGGAGTGTGGGATGTGTGTGTGTGTGTGTGTGTGTGTGTGTGAAATGTGTGTGTGTGTGTGCATGTGTGTGTGTGTGTGTGTGTGTGTGTGTGTGTGTGTGTGTGTGTGTCCATGTATGCACAGGCAATAGTGGGATTGAACACATGGCAGTACTTCCCCTTGGGATTGTGCTGTACATGGAGTGAGACATGGGTCACCAGGACAACCTGTCAGGTATGTGAACACAGGACAGCTGATAGCATAACAAGGTCTGTGGCATGGAGCATGCATTGGGAGGTGACGTACATAGAAGGTATACACATCATATTGCCAGCAGCAGATAGGTAACCAGCTACCCACATATGCAGCACTACAAATGCAATGAGGAATTACCACAGCACATCAGTGAGTGTATCCAGGTAGTACTGTTGTCTGCATGATGGGTCGCTTGTGCAGCAGATGTGGCATGGACTGAGCAAGACTGTAGTATGAGGCTTTGGTGTGTGACATATGTAGTGACTGTAGTAACCCCAACCATATAGGGGCCTCGTATACCATTACTGCCCATACACAATACACAGGGTAATACAGGGTGACAACAGCGAGGTCATGTACAACCTGCTCCACCTAAGTCAGGGAGGTGATGGAGTAACAGGTCAGGTGTTGTAACCACACGTGTAGGCATGGAGAGGAATGATATGTTAATGGGCATTAGTGATGGGTGTGTATTAGCAAGTGCCATGCAGGATGGGGAACATATGTAACTGTGGGAAACCCAGGGAAAGTGAGGTAGTAAGGTGGCTGTCAGTATGAGTGTGTGTGAGTGTGTGTACTGTTATGCAATGCTGTACAGGTCTTAACGTGTGTATTTGTTTCCCCCACAGGTGGCGAGGTGGGTCAGGGTCCCTTCTGCATGCAAAGTGAGGTAGGTGTCCCTACAGACACCGATGATGATGATGGTACAGGTGAGGCACAGGTGGGGTTGTCAGAAGCCGACACTGTGCCAACATGTGTCATCACCCACCTAGCCACCCCAAGCCCACACACAGTTACAGTGCCCCTACAAACCCCATCACATGTGGCCATAGCAGAAGGACAGTTGGTGCTAGGTGGCAATGACCAGGAAAGTGTGGTATCCATGCCAACTGTGTCAGTCACAGTTGGCATAGCCAGATGTCCGGAAGGCCACCACATCAGCAGATGTACCATGGTACTCATGGGAGGACCACAGGTCATCATGCCCCTGGCAGAGGCACCACAACTGGTACCACCAGGAGCATTTTTCAGGCCATAATGGAGGTACGGGCACATATGGAAATGCACACCAGACAGGCCCTGAGGCTGCAGAGGTCTGCTTTCACAGCTGTAAGTGGCAACCTCCATGAACTTACTGGTGCCTTCCGTGAATATACCAAGGTCATGGATAGATGGTTGGGTGAGATGGTTGGCCTCCTCGACCATGGTATGTCCGTGCTAGAATGTGTGGTGGGAGTGGTGCGACGGCCGCGTTGACATAGGCCAGAGACACCAGCAGCTGGCGGTCAACGTGGAAGTGCCAGGACGCCAGCCGCTCCCGTAGTGGCAGTTCCAGCTCCAGCATACCACTGGGGCTGCTGTCCACATCACACCACAGCAGGCCTCATGCACATGGCCCTGGCCAGTCACAGGCAGGACATGGTTCCAGCGGACATATGTCATCATCAGGGGAGAGTAGCACCTCAAAATCTGTACCTGCACGTGCCCATGGAACCACTGGCAGGCACAGTTGGTGTGTCCTTGGCCAAAGGCAGTAAACTGTATACCCTGCCAGGTATGGTATGCAGCTGTCCAACATCACTCATATAGGGCAGCCACATGGCTGAACTGTGTGCATGCATACCCACACACTATGCAATCACACCTAGGGTGACCCCATATTGACACACACCACATCACCACACCCCAATCAATGAACCACACCCCTCACCCACACATATGGTGACACATGTTTGGACCACTTTCAGCCTCTAGCACACCTGCAACACACCCTGTGCATATGATGATACTTGTGTCACATCCCTGTCATCCATAACACTGATGCAGGGACAGGCTACTATGGTTCTGATGCACACCGTGATTATAATGGAGTGTCGCAGTGTACCGCAGTGTAGAATGTAGTCGGGGTAATGTGTACTGCATACATGTCAGGTAGTGTATCCGTGCAGCTAAGATGTCTTTCACACACCCTGTGCATATAATGATACCTGTGCCACATCCCTGTCATCCATAACATCGATGCAGGGACAGGCTAACATGGTTCTCATGCACACAGTGACTGTGATAGAGTGCCGCAATGTACTGCAGTGTAGAATGTAGTCAGGGGTAATGTGTACTGCATACATGTCAGGTAGTGTAGCCATGCAGCTAAGATGACTTTCACACTCCTTGTGAATATGATGTATACCTGTGCCACATCCCTGCCATCCATAAAATCGATGCCAGGACAGGCTAACATGGTTCTGATGCAAACGGTGACTGTAATAGAGTGCTGCAAAGTACTATAGTGTATAATGTAGTCAGGGGTATTGTGTACTGCATACATGTCAGGTAGTGTAGCCATGCAACTAAGATGACTTTCACACACCCTGTGCATATGATGATACCTGTGCCACATCCCTGCCATCCATAACATTGATACCGGGACAGGCTAACATGGTTCTGATGCAAACGGTGACTGTGATAGTGTGCAGCAATGTACTGCAGTGTATAATGTAGTCAGGGGTATTGTGTACTGCATACATGTCAGGTAGTGTAGCCATGCAGCTAAGATGACTTTCACACACCCTGTGCATATGATGATACCTGTGCCACATCCCTGTCATCGATGCAGGGACAGGCTAACGTGGTTCTGATGCACACGGTGACTGTGATAGAGTGCCGTAATGTACTGCAGTGTAGGATGTACTCTGGGGTAATGTGCACTGCATACATGTCAGGTAGTGTAGCCATGCAGCTATGATGCATCTCAGTTGTTGGTAACACCAATTGTTATCCCCATACTGTCATCCATCTGTGCTGTAGGCGTACATGTGTCAGCAGGAGGATGGTCTGCAGTCATATTCCACAAGGATATGTCAGTGTGGTGACACCATGGCCGTGACATATGTGATGTAGATTTGCACACATGCCACAGGTATGTATAACAGTTATTGGCCATGCAAAATTGACCGGTGGCCTGCTGGTACAGGTATAATATGCACCCTTATGTAAATCCATCCACATACACACACATCCTTACTTGGCGACACTGTGTCTAGACCCCTACCCAGGTATGTAGTGCTACTGAAATGTGTGGCTGTCATTGCACACACGACACCATCTGTAAGGTAAGGTGTGTACCAGGTCATGTGTTACATGCATACCATCCACAGACATGTACAATATGGTAATGGGGAATGTAATGTTTGTATATGGAGAATACATAGTGTGTCATACCATCATATACACACTGACTGACACATAACATATAGACACACATCTTAGAGACCTGGTTGTATAGTTGCTAACTAACTAATCCGTGTGTCCAATGTGTTACAGGTAGGCTGCACACAGCCCATGGGCTGTATCCCGTTATCTGTTACCTGTATGGGTGATGGTGACACTGGCCACCTGAGAGTGGTACGTGGGCCATATACCAGGTGTGCCAAGGTGTAAAGACAGTGTACACAGCACCCACATCCCCCACTGGATATTGTACCCACGGGAACCCATCTTGATACTCTGACATACCCACTATCACACATTGACCATGACGCCAAAACAACCCATTACATATCACAACAGTAGTACCACAGGGATATGCATGTGATGCACACGCCACAGGCATAGTAGGGTGTTGCATTGTGTTGCCAAACCTATGGGTGACAACAACAATATCCGTACTACTGTGTGGCAATGTGTATTGTAACAGGAGTATGTGGACTTGGAATGGTGTACCCTACAGATATGCACACATGCACACATGTGGCAGACCTCAATGGGATTCCCATGCCTACCGACCCATTGGTATAACACTGTTGTGCTAGTACTGCAAGGCACATGTAGCTGTTAGGGAGAGGAGTGTAACAGGCTATATTTTATGTTAATGGGGATGAGAGGCACCACGCACTATACGAGTTGTACAAATAAGCATCCCTCCCAGCCAAACACGTCTGCC
The DNA here is from genome assembly GCF_019279795.1 of Protopterus annectens. Taxonomy (NCBI): domain Eukaryota; kingdom Metazoa; phylum Chordata; order Ceratodontiformes; family Protopteridae; genus Protopterus; species Protopterus annectens. Next base: position 325,513,754 of record NC_056737.1, read on the forward strand.
CTGCAATACACTACCAAGTATTGGAGATCCCATACCCAGTGCCAGTGATAACATGGGCACATGATGTTATCTGTACTACATCCAACCTATATGATGTCCGGCTGGTATTGGTAACATATTGTGAAGTACAGTCTGGCTCCCTTGGGTAATGTATTATGTGGAAGCCATCAACATTACCAGGTTACAGATACACAGACACAGATATGCAGATAGATGTATACATATTTATAAATATCTATCTATCTATATATATATATATATATATATATATATATGTACATATACATGTGACTACACATACACACCCAGTTATATGTACAGTAAGATACATATGTGGAAGGTGCACACAATATGGAACAGCCACTATGCCTACAGTTGACCCCTGAACGACTGGACACTGTAAGTGCCACCAATACAAATGACAATCGTTGCCTGTAACATACTCCCACAGAGAGGTCATAGGTAAAACAACACCCACAGGTTTGCAGACATGGAAACCTTTAATCGTGGACTATTACAGTTCTACATGCCATGCCATATAGCTGTTCAGACACTGACAACTATATCAACAGAGTGATGCTACAGTGGACCAGTTACAGTCATACAGTAGACTGGAAAGGTTCACAGCTGTTGCTGTCCAGGCCAGGCCACTCACATTGTACAACTGGAAAGACACACTGGGCCACAGGATACCTAACAATCAACAGTATGTAATCCAAGTGTGTAGTTCAGCAGCCTTTATCTACACAATGTACAAACACAGTAGGTGGTATAGACATCATATAACCACATGGGTTGTAACTGCTACATAACATGGCATAACTAACACCATCACAAGCACACCAACAAACAAAACAGTTTGTATGACAGGGAGCAGTAGTCCTGCATTACCCAGATCCATGTCAGTAATGTGTATATAGGTGAAGTATATGGTACTGTACATCCAGATACCTTAAGGCAGCTCAGCCCTGATACCCCCACATTTTGTACCAGCCTAGGTAATTTCTGGTGCTCCCCTCTAGACTCAATAATACAGGGCCATATACCACTGTTACATACACTGGGCTCTGCAGTGCATGAGGGCACACATGTACTGTGTAGGGGGTTTGAACGGCAGTGGACTGATGGCAGACATGGCAGTGTGTTATACTCCCAGCCCACTATGGATCAACCACCGACATCATGACATATGTGCAAAGCTTGGTATGTAGGTGATGGACAGAGGCTTTAATACAGGCACATATGTGGACAACTGTTGCCATACACTACGCAAGGTACAGGTGTTACAGGATAGTCTGTAACATACCCTTAGTCAGGGAATTGATGGTAGAGATGGTCATGGATGTAGCCATGTACCGGTAACACACAACACACACACACTGCCAGTGTATTATCTGACAAGACCTGTGTGGTGGACAGACAAGACATGATAGGCACAGATCCGGCCAGCATGAGGATAGGCCCACAGTTGTGTGCTATGCAGATGGACTGCATTCTATGGAAAACTAGTATGTACACCCACACCCTGTAACACCAGTACTGTACAAAGCATAACACAACTCTACTCGCAGTCCATCTGTACTTCCCGATCCTCCAACAAATACGTGGCTGCCCTCAGTGTGCCGGGTCTCCTGTAAGGGGTATTGCTACATGCTGTCGATAGCACTGCTGCCCAAACACAGGATGGATGCCCATCACACAGGAGATGTAATGGGACCACACACACATGATGTGGGAATCTACAGTAGGTGGTTGCCATGACAGTGTTAATTGGGTGTAGTACACATGTGTAATCATGTATATCTGGCTATCTGGATAGGTATATGTAAATATATTCCCACCATATGTCCTGGACATGAAGTGTAGACCAACCCCAGCCAGTATGTTCCCAATGTCATAATTGCAGGGGATGTCAGGTATGTATAGCAGGTATACTAGTAGACTATTGCTACTGTCATTGGGATTGTCTTCACAGACATGGTGTGTGTGGGAGGCCACATCTGCTTATAACATGTGTGCCATTGGATACTGAAAGACATCCAAAGGACATCAGTGTACAGTACCGCTGCTAGCACGTAATGCCACTGTGGACTGCAGCAGAGATATTGGCTAATATATGTGGAGGGTCTGACACAGTCTGTACAGTCCAGAGGTATACACATAAGCCCTTAGTGCTACACATGTGTACCATGCCTAACAATATGGATGTGGACGGCCATGTAGATGGGTATAACACATAATGACTGGTATATGATGTCCACCATAGGTCATGTATTCACACACCTCTGTCTGGCCTGTAACGGTATGACCGCTGGTACAGGGGTGCCATGACCACATACTACACAATCGGTATTGACATACATCTGCACTGCATCCCACTGCCCTGTCTGACATACATGACTGTTAGGTTGGGTCGGCAGTGGGACAGCTGGCTAGTATCTACACATGACATCCTACTGGGTAGGTGCACTCAGCTGCTAGGCATGTTACAATGCACTGTGTAGGCTGCAGGCAGACTGGCTCAACACTGGCTTACATCTCCCTAGGGGGAATGCACATGTACCTGCATATAAAGCAGGTTCAACAGGCATGTCACAGCACAGGGTAAGGTACACCTGTGTGACAGTGCATATCCACAACCAATGTGAACACAGCCACAGCCACATATGGTTAGCTAGCATGGTATTATGGTATATGGACTATGTGTTCTACACTGTTCTCATATGTGCCCCTCACAGACTGACCCTACATATACTGGCCTGCTACACAGTTTGGTCTAGTGGCTGTCTGTGGTATGGGACACGTGTGTTTATGGCCCTACAAACATGTACACCACTACAGTACCATACAGTGGGTCATCATGTAACATCTGCTAGTAGGGGAACTAGAACAATGTCATCTACCACAGTCTGTACACAGGCTAAGGTACATATCAACACTACAAGCACTGTCGACATTCACCATAGGTACACAGACCTCAGTACTGTATGAACATCCACAGAATGTGCAGGTAATGTCATGTAATGTAACCCCTACTGTACATAACATGTGTAGCAGTCAGATATATCAGTGGCTTGTTCTCAGATATGATGCCACAAAATATGGTGTACAGCACATGTGCACCACTTCATGCACAACATATGTACAAAGGTTGACAGAGGTGTGGCTGGGAGAACATACATAGGGCCACTATTGACATGTTGCTGTGATAACCACATACATTTACTGTTGTTACAGGGTTGTTGCAACATATGTCCTTTGAGGTATATGACGTCTGTGACTACCACAGCTTTCTCCATCTACTGACTGCAATCCTCATACTACTTTCAGCAGTCAACAGCTAGATGCTCTGTGGATGACACATGCAACCACAGACACAACACTGCCCAGGCTGCAGATGACCCTGCAGATGCAGATTCCCCATAAACATGGAACTGACATGGCAGGTATTGAGATGTGTACAACAGCCATATCCACACAAACACTGTTAAAGCAACATTACTTCAAATGCAGTATAGCGGAACTTACATTGTGTAGTCAGGTCAGGCACATCCACCTCCTGTTTGTTGCACTGTTTCCACAGTGTATGTTGTTAGAAGTACACTGCAATTTGTCTGAGATGCTGTTTGCCACATGAGAGATCTAGTTCATGCTCACAGTGGGTGAAAAGGGCCAACACCACCATGATGTTCCTAGGTATTGGAGTGTGTTTCCATACAATTGGCTATGGGAATGTTACCACAGCTATTTCACATGCAATCAGCTAGGGGAGAGCTGCAATTCATGCAGAGGTCATCAGCTGATCATGAGCATTACTTACATTACACATGCCTAAGCAAAGCAGGTGTAGGTCTCCATGTCCACCTGAGAGGGGGTGGGGGACACAGACAGAGGCAAATGCATGTCAGGGAGGGGTGGGAGGGTAAAACTGAAGCATGTTTGTGTCACACACTTAGCAGCACAGGGTATCAAACTCCTGACAACTATGTAGTGCTAGCACAGTTTGCTGCAATTATTGGATGCGCCACATGGGTTATATGTTGTGGAGCACTCAGAACATATATGTGATGGTTAGTGACATCTGCAACAGGGATACAGTAGCTGTACGGTAGGTGACATATACGTGCCTGTTGGCATGAACAGGTGCCAGTGTCAACAAAGCCACACTCTCACAAGGACACACACATTGACACACGTGGCAGGGCCAGGTGTACAACTCATCGGTTGTAGGATTGCCGTATCACATCACTGTGCAGGTATCCCATGCACCACACAGGTCATATGGGGGCTGTACGGGCGAAGGGTATGGGAAGGTGTCTGACATCAGACAGCATGTTACAGTATGCACATGGGGGTTGTAGGGAGTGTGTATGTGAACATCTGCAGCATGCAATGTACACACAAATACACAGGGTGCCAGTACTGACATGCATGGGTGCATGTCTGCAAAGGTGTGTGGTGTTCAACTGTGCCAGATGGCTGTCCAAGGCTAGGCGATGGGTGTACATTGGCATCAGGCCACATAACAATGGTCTGCATTGTGGCTCAGGGATGTAGTGTCTGAATTTGCCTACACAGGCGGGTATTGTATCCCCCATCCGGTCACCTGGGTGACTACTGTGTGTGGGCAATGCTGTTCATCACTTGCCATGTCTGAGTTCCTTTGTCCATGACATGGACAGCATCTGGGATGTGCACACCTCCCACATGCATGTACAGTGACATGTGGAACTGTACCTGGGGTGTCCGGCCCATGTTGTGAACACAGATTATCATCAGATGTGCCAGTCCTGCCCACCTGTGGTGGGAGTTAGTAATGGCCAGCAGCTTTACCCTGCACCTACATGGAGTGCATGCTATCAGCATTCCTTGGTGTCAGTGGCATCTGTCCATATGGGCATGTTGTCAGGCATGGTATGTCCATTGTGGGTCACATGTGATGGCACCACAGGTGGTGCAGGTGTCCATTGGGAAACATGGGGAAGGTGCACTGTCTGCACGTATGTGCATATTGGACAGATGGACTGGGTGTCATGCCCTCTGTGGCACACCGCTGTCACTCCATAGTTACTATCAGTGGCCAATATGCAGTGTACTACCCACATATTGGCTGTTACCTAGGCATGTGTGTGTGCATGACACATGGGGTGAGAGTGTGCTCTGGGTAATACTGGGGTTGCTAACTGTGATTGCCTGGCCTTGATGTCACATGTCTGGGTATGGCTCTGCATTGCGGCCTCCCAGCCATATCACGTGTTATCCCTGTACGGTGGACATTGTGATATACAGTATGGCCACCATATAAGAAATATGCAAAACCCACTCCACATTCGGGGGTTAGAACTCCCAACTAACTCCTTAATCACACTATGGCCATACAATGTTACTGGACATGCTATGGAGATTACTGGGCTACAATCGTCCCAAATGTGTATTTCAAGGTGCGCGACATCAGCAGTCTTGCCAAAGGTGGGTATTTGACTTGTAAGGGGTGTAAGTAGCCTAAAAAGCATTGCTGTCTACACAGTCAGACGTGCACACAAACACAGACACATACTCACACATGCAGTTGCCAGGTTTGGGATTGGAATTCCTACCTAACTAGTTTATCACACTACAGTGGTATGCAGTTATGGAATGCACTACAGAGTTTACTGGGCTACAGCCTTCCCAGGGGTGTATTTCTAGGTGGGTGATATCAACAGCCTTGCCAAAGTTGGGTATGTGAAATGTAAGGGGTGTGAGTACCCTAAAAGCATTGCTCTCTACACAGTCAGACATGCACGCATACACAGTTGGCAGGTCAGGGTTAGAACTCCCAGCTAACTCCTTAATCACACTATGGCCATACAATGTTACGGGATGTGCTACGGAGGTTACCGAGCTATGATCATCCCAGAGGTGTATTCCAAGGTGCGTGACATCAGCAGCTTTGCCAAAGGTGGGTATTTGACTTGCAAGGGGTGTGAGTAGCCTAAAAAGCATTGCTCTCTACACAGTCAGTGACAGACAGGCACACACACACATATGCACACACAGACTCACACATGCACAGTTGCCACATCTGGGGTTTGACCTCCTACCTAACTACATTGTCACACTACAGCAGTACGCAGTTACAGCATGTGCTACAGAGATTACTGGGCTACAGCTTTCCCAGGGGAGTATTTCTAGGTGGGTGACATCAGCAGCCTTGCCAATGGTGGGTATGTGAATAGTAAGGGATGTGAGTAGCGTAAAAGGCATTGTTCTCTACACAGTCAGTGAGAGACAGACACACTAACGAACAGTGACACAAACTCACACACACAGTTGCCATGTCTGGGGTTAGAACTCCTACTTAACTAGTCTATCACACTACAGCAGTATGCAGTTATGGGATGTGCCATGGATATTACTGGCCTACAACTCTCCCAAAGGTGTATTTCACATTGGATAACCTCAGCAGGCTTGTCAGGGTACCGCTATGGGGTGGCTGGTGTGTGCATGGCCAATACACCATTCATGTAGGGGTGACATGCCACAAGCAGCCACACACGGGGTCATAAGTCACAGGTACATGTATAGGGCAACTAGCTGACTACGTCCTTGTACAGCCATGTTGCACAGCTGGCACGTGGACCACATGGTCTATGGTGCTGAATGGTACTGGTCACTAGTAACTGCAGTGTGTGACATCTGCATCTGATGTGTTTGGGGCCCTTTGGCTGTGTACTAGGTGGGACAGGCATGGATGGCTCCTTGTCACGGTCACCCTCTTCCACACATCTATATCCATCTACGTTTGGCTTATTATGGTGTGTTGTCATTACATATATGTCTGTATTCCTATCCACTGTGTGTGCAAGGCATGAGTGGTGCATACTGACATGTGTCTGCACTATCAACTGCAACCGCTGGATGTGCCTAGTCCACTGGTCTTTGCATACATGGCCTTCATGTGTTTAAGTGTGTGAGCATGCCCAGTATGACCTTTCAGTATGTTGATGACAGACATTGCCTTCATTTCTCTAAGTGTGTGAGCATGCCCAGTAAGTCCATCTATTTTCCATGTGTGGATCATATCCGGTGGTTTGTACTGCACAGCTGACCTCTGTGTTGTACACTGACAGGTAGCATGCTGTGTCTGCAGGGTATCCACCAATAATTTGGCATTGAGTGTTGCAACATGCCTGCATAGCGGGGGGAATACCTGACTATTTCTATGTTTCTACACAGAATTGGGTGAGGCACACCTGACTGTTACTATATTTCTATGTGGGGAGGGGGGCACACCTGACAGTTGTACACATTTGCTAGGACTGTACTGGTATGTCCTGTAGTCCATTTTGGTCAGTAGTCTTACCTATCATGCTGGGTAAGCCATACCGGTGTACTATCATTCTTATCTTTTGATTGCATACCCATTAGTGTCTGACTTCCTAGCTGTCACAACTGACATCCCACTACCTGGCCTGCTGTAGTCTGGCCGTGTAGGCCTGGGTGGGGGTTACCCATACCCCTCATTCAGAGGCCATAGTATGACATTTGTTTGTGTTTGTCTTCACCTGTCCTGCTGGCTGTGACTGTTGTTGGGTATGTGACCCCCCCCGACTGGCATGTGTGAGTCCCTTATCTTGTGGGTGTCCCAGTATTGAAAGTGGTGCTGCAGGGCTGCCTATGTTGGATGCACGTATACACTGCCTATGCATGGTTAGGCACAGGTAGTGTAATGTTTGGCATCCCTTTTACTGTATGTGAGAGTCAGAGTGAGGGGCTATTCCCTGGGTCCCTCCCATGTCAGTGTATGTGCTATGCATTGCCTCTTTGCCAGAGCCAGGGCATACTGGGCACACCTCCTTCTGCCTACTGGGGCAGGCTCAGGTTGTTCCACCTCCGAGTCACTCTGTGCCTGTGCAGGCCTTGGCATTGGTGGGGGGCTATGTGGCCCTGACCCTTGCTGCTCCTGCTGCAGCTGTTTCCACAGGATCATATTGTGTAACATGGCACAAACAAGGATGATTTGGGTACATGTAGTTGGTGAGTACTTCATGGCTCCACCAGATGTGTCCAGGCACCGGAACCGTGACTTAAGCATCCCAAACACACGCTCTATTATGATTCTTGTTTGTGCGTGTGCCTCATTATGGAGTTCTTGTTCGGGTGTGTGTGCATTTCTGATGGGTGTCATCAGCCACGGCTTCAGTGCATATCCAGCTTCCCCCACTAGGTGACCATGTGGGATGTCCCCACTGGCAAATTTCTGGTACAACTGTGTCAGATGCCAGATATGGGAATCGTGATAACTTCCAGGACAACCAGCACACACATTCAGTATTATGCCCTGGGCATCACACACGACCTGGCAGTTGATGGAGGGGAAGCCCTTGTGGTTGATGTAGAACCTACACTGTTCACTGGGTGGTGCTTTGATGCATATGTGTGTGCATGCAGTCTATTGCACCCACTACCTCAGGGTATTCTGTTATTTGCTGGAAGAGACACATACTGCTGGCCAATGCCTCATGGGTGAGGGGGAAATATAAGTGCTCACTGACATGTGCTGCCATGGTATCCAGGAACTGGTGGAGTACCCTGGATGCTGATGCCTGTGAGATCCCCATCATATCCCCAGTTGGCCTTTGGAAGGTACCTGTAGCTAGTACTCTTAAGCCTACACATACCTTTGTTTCCACTGGGATGGGTTCCCCTCTGTTAGTTCTGTGTGTCAGGTGTGGCCGGCACAGCTCAATAGTCTGCTGTAGGAGGTCCCTGTCCACCCTATAGTGCTCCACTATCTCCAGCTCATGTAGCCCTTATTAGGTTACCCTGGGTCTGTACACTCTTCTCCGTCTCCTCACTGTGGGTTGGTCAGCAGCATTCCCATCCTCACCACCCTCAGCCTCTTCCACAAGTTGTATGATAGCTATTGCAGCCCCTAACATTTTGCTGTTGTGAGTGTTAAAAGTTCCCCGCTTGTTTACACCTGTGGTGTAGGGTGTAGGGTAAAACCAGAGGAGTAGGTGTTTGCATAGTTTATAGTGGAGTTCTGGGCTGGGCTGCTGCCTGTGTAATTGGCTGGTTATGATACGTTTCACCTGGCAGTGAACCTAGTCCCCTTGATTAACTTCCTAATGTTGCTTTCCCTTCCCATTGCCCTTCTGTTTCCTCCATGCATTTGGTGTACTCCAATGTGCACACTGCTGCTATTTCCTGGGTTCACTTCCCTTATCTTCCTGTAGATCCCATTGCGCAGAGCGCAGACCCACTTACACTTTGTCATACGTGCTAGGCAGGTATAGACACCCCCCCTGGCTTTGCTGTGTTAAGCTGGATGCAACCCCAAACCACAGGGCTCCAATCTGCTGACAGTATGCCTGACACTCCCACACATGATGTCACCTACCTCCTAGTCTTGCACTCAGCTATTCATACACTTACACTGTTGGGACCTGCCTTACATGCTGGGGAAAACTGGGATTCACTATTCTTCCCCTCATTTGCATAGGATTGCCTGCTAATGCATAGTTACATGTGTCACACTGTGCCTCCTCCCTTAACAACCCACTATTCACTTGCCAAGTTGTCTTTTGCCTGCCATTGACTTGCATGGCGGAATACTGATTTTAGTTAGACTGCTTTTTTAGGTTAATTTTCTTATTTCCCCATTGATCCCGTTTGTGAGCCGCTGCCCTATGCTTCAACGGCCGTGATCGGCGGACATATCATAAAAGTTGTATTTTGTACATTTTGCATTGTTTGCAATGCCAATGGCCTTCTACTTGGCCATTGGCATGCTTCCTCAATGATATGCAGCCTTTATTTGGTGCTGCCATAGCTCAGTTTTGGAGTGTGCAGTACCGTACTCGGTTACTAACCGAGTACATTCCTGCATGCCCTGATTCCTGCCTCCTGGATGGCAGATTTACCTCATTTGCATGGTTTTCACCTGCAAATGGGGTAATTTGCATACGGGGCTGGGAACATGCAGAACTAGTGCTAGTGCGCTCGCGCACATCAAACATGCACGTACGTGGATCGCTGGCTGCCATATTGGCAAATTTTCCTCTTACACTAATCATGCATGCCGTGTAAGCTTTTGAGAATCCAGGGGGTCTAGAAAATAAATGAGTGCTTGTAGTGGATGCAACTGTGTATCTGGTTCACATGTTGCAATGGAAACAAGTGGATAAGGGCAATAAAAACAGAATACTTTTTCATTTCAATGGCTAAAAGATAATGTTTTCTGAAAACATTCAAGTTGTTTTCTATATCTGAAAGAAGAATAAAGATGAAACAAAAGCAGACAGCATTTGATGTAAGTAGAAGCACAGGCTGTACCATGTGTCTTAGCATAGATATCTTTAATTATAGGTTATTTCAAGCCTGTGAGTATAGCTGCCAGTCTGAGACAAATGTTTCGGTTAGGAGGGTAAGCATCATTATTTGAGGATGTACATAGTTTTCTGTGATTGTATTAAGCTAATAGGTTCTGATTATTTATTTTTTGTTGGAGGGTTTTCATTAAAACAAAAAGTCTTGTAAGATGTGACAAGAAACAACTGTATTAAAAAATCAACATGGCAAACATTACTGTATGTATGTAACACAAAAGCTGAAACTTGACATTTAAAAAAGCTGCTATACATAACAGGTGAGAATAATAACCTCTTATCATAATGGCAACACTTTCCATGTTATCTTTGACTATGAATGGTCTCACTGGTTTATACAAAAAAAAAAAAGAAAAGTGAACTGTATTAAAAATGCAGAGTACAAATAGTTATGTTATGGGAGACACATTTGGAAATAATTGAGCATGTGAATTTGATAAAGAAAGGATTGCTGGATGGTCATTCAGTGGAATATCAGGGACAAAGGAAAAGGGGGCATACCTATCAACCGTACCAAATTTCTAATTGTTTACCAGTTTTGAGGTCCATATAATGGGGTGCCATGATTCCTGAGTGGCACTCCTTAATTTCTGAATTTCTTGGCTTTTTTTAATCCCCCTGGCTTTTTGGGCTGACATCATCATGTGTAGAGGCATGTGTGATGAAGTCAGCTCCTTGAACAGCCTGTCAGAATTGGCTGAGGGCTTGAGGGATTCACTGTACTTTGTTTCTGGCCAGCCAGCAGCAGTAAAAGTAGCATGCAAGCATTTCCCCAGATGGTGCAGGTACAGAGGACAAGTAAAGCATTTAGGAACTGCTGCATTTCCATTACCGGATTACTGCCGCAAGCATTTGAATTACTGGTGCTTCTTCCTAATTAATATTTGACAAGCTGCAGTGTGTGTGTGTGTGTGTGTGTGTGTGTGTGTGTGTGTGTGTGTGTGTGTGTGTGTGTGTGTGTGAGATGCCCCAGTTAGGTATATCTGGTGGTTAGGATTACTCAGGCTCAAACCCTGCACCTTAGGTACAAGGAGCAAGAGCGTGAGTTCTTTACCCATACCACCACTTCTGATTGAAGGAGTTGTAGCTCTCAATTGTACACATTTTGACAGAATGTCTGGAATGTTTGGCTCATACTTTTGGTCTGTTCCTCTAAAAATTCAGATGGTGTAGTGGTGCAATGGTAGTGTTGTTGCCTCACAGCAAGAGGTTCTCTGGTTTGATTCTCAGCTGAAGTGCCTTCTGTGTGGAGTCTGCATATCCTCCCTGTGTTTGTGTGGATTTCCTCTGAGTGCTCTGGTTTCCTCCCATGATACAAAGATGTGTCTGGAGCCTCTGCTGAAAACTGGCTTCTTTCCAAGTTGGACTTTCCTGGCAAATAAATGTTAAATAAAAATAAATTTTGTGGTTTTCTGGCAAATTAGTGAGAACTGAATTCACTAAATAATGATAGCGATTTAAGTTTCAGTCTTCTTATCTTTCAGGAAACACATGGTAATACAACATTTTATTCTAGCAACTTTCTAAGACTATACAAGCAACATTTCAAATGTGTCCCTGTTTTTGGGCCTTTGTTCACCCTCCAAAAATTTGTTGGCTTTTTCCTGATTTCTTGTGCTGCACAGTTCTTTAGGCAAAGAGAAATTTAGTGCTACTTATGCAAAGTCTACTTGCATTGTTAGTAACACAACAGGTAGTATACTTGCTTTTGACACAGAAGGCTGTGGGTTTTACTCCCAGAGTATGTAGATGGATTGCTGATACTGTACTGTGTTGTACTTTGAAGGGGGTGAATGCTCCAATTCTGAGAATGCCCTCCTTTGGAGGTGCTAACTAGTAACTATGAGCCTGTTACCAGTTTGTCATCTATTCCCTATTGACATATTACTAGCTTATCATTTTTTAATGTAACTTAGGCAATTTATTCTTCAAAGGCAGCAGGCAATTTACATGTAGATGAAACAATGAAATATAAAGTTGTTTGCTAGCAGCAACCTTTTCATTAGTTACAGATCTCTTTAATGTGGAATTATTTAGATGACTTTTACTTCTGCAGAGATTGTGCAAATTTACTGGTACTGGTAAATTGTAGACATTTGAGTAGACCTTTATGATGAAAATGTTCTGAATTTGGCAGTTTCATCATTACTGGGTCATGCATTTTGTTTCATTGCTTACTGAATAAATGTTATAAACAATAAATTTAAAACTCACACTTACAAGTGTGTTGTATTATAAAAGGAATATAATTTAATAGTCAGGAAGATGTATCAAAGAACACATGTATGTTTCATGTGCAAGGGGCCTATGATTTGAAAACAGCCCAAAGGTAATCTTTATCCACCACTGGCCAGATGCATTTTCTTTGAATGTAGGTTTCAATGCTGTTTCAATGAATGTGAGTTTCAAGGGCAGAGAAGTTTTAATGCTAAGTCTATTTTCATTGTGAGACTGTATTGCTTTGTTTAGCAGATGTCTATTAGTATTTGTGCTATAAAATGTAAAATAAAAGTTTTAAATGAAATCCACGTAATCATTGTAGAAGTAAAGCAGTATGCACATCACAGTGTTTGTGGTAAATGGGGCAAAATAGCCAAGTAATGTGACATTGGAATGGCTGCAGGAGGACTCTGGGGCTATATTTTGGTTGTCTGCTCTTCAGTTTGCATTTGAAAGTTGGTATCCCACAATTCCATTGGAGTGGGCGGGGTTACAAATTATGTATGCACATGTTATGTTAATCAGTGTACAGATTTGTACCTATTTTTCATGGGCCTTTGTCCAGATTTCTGATGTTTCCAGGTTGAGAGGTATGAAAGGGGGTACATATATTGACTGCTAGAGGAGCTCCAATAGTGATAGAAGAGGGGAAAAAAGGATAATAATGGCAGATTTGTGGTGCTAGGGGGCTACTGGCAAGGGAGAAGGATTCTGCTGGCATGTATTTATATTCCACCTAAAACTGCTACAATGGAGCTTAAGAAAATTATTTTAGAAATAATCAGCTTTCAGCAGGGAATATTACTGATATGTGGGGACTGGAATTTGATTAGTAACAGTGATGATGTATAGGGGGCTAGAACAGAAAATAAAAACAAAAGAGGGTAGATTTCTGAAGAAAGTTAAGAAAATATTTGGTGCTGAAGTTGTGAATTTGATAGTAGGAGCTGGGAGAGAATTTGCATATTATTCTCCAAGGTACAAAACCTGGGCTAGGGTAGACAGAAATTGTATTTCACAGGAACATGAGCATTTAACTGAAAGTTTTGATGTGCACCCAATATCTATTTGACATCACACACCAGTAATAACTAATATAAAAATGCAGGGTAATGAAATAATAATAGGGCACTGGCACTTCCCCCTTATCTGTTAAACAGAGAGGAATTTAAGGAATGGGTACTGGAAATTATTCAGGAGTTATTAGGCAAGATAGAAATTTCTTCAGAATATTTAGCTAGGGAGAGGGATAAAATGAAAGTGGAGTTTAAAAACAGGGTAGAAATACAAGAAAGAGAGATATGGCTAAGATGTAACAAGAATTATTTGGACAGACTGACAAAGGTTAAAGTATCGGACAATGGGGCACATCTTACAGAACAAGAAGAGGTGCAACTGCAGAGTGCTAAAGAGAAAATAAGGGACTACCTGATAATATGCATGAGTTTAGAAAGATTGCTGGTAAGCAACTGTTTTTTGATAATAACTCTAGAACACTAAAGCTTTTAGCACAATGGCTCAGGCAACAGAAAGTAGAAAGGGTTTTTGCCAAGCTTAGGGAGCCTGTAACATGAAAAATAACCAGATATCCTGTACAGGTATTAGAAATATTTAGGACATTTTATGAAAATCTATATAAAACAGAGAAATGTGGAACTCAAGAAAATGTACAAAAGGAAATGTTTATAGAAAAATTAAATATGCCAAGGTTAGAGGTAGATGAGGCTCAGTTACTAACAGTTAGCACAAGAGGAGAGGAGATAAAATGGTGATGTATAACCAGTCTACAGGAAAGTCCCCTGGAATGGATGGTATTCCTGTGGAAGTTTGGAAACTAGGCAGGAAGAAAGTAATAAAAAGTATTTTAAAATGAGGAGAAGCACCAACATCCAGGAAGAAATCTGTGGTGGCTATAATACCTAAATATGGTAAAGACCCATCAGATCCAGCTTCACATAGACCCGTTTTGATTCTAAATCATGATTATAAAGTGTTTATGTCTATAAAAGCTAAAAGAATGACAATGGTGAGGAGGGGAGGCAAATATTTCACAACATTAATAGAGCAATGATGATCCAGAGAGAAGCAGAATGTAAGAAAATACTACAGTTGTTGTTGGGTCTTGATATAAAGAAAGCATTCAACAGAGTAAGCTAAGATTGTATGAGTAGGGCAATGGAACATTTGCATTCCTTCATAAAAGAATAAGGTTCATTACAAGGATTTATGAGGGACTGAAGTGAAAATTAAAGTGGGGATGTTCCTGTCTAATAAGTTCTGTTTGAACAGAGGAACCAGGCAGAGGTGTCCTCTTTCCCATTTGTTATTGGCATTATAGTTAAAATCACTGGCAATGAAAATAAGGGGCTCACAAATTCAAGGATATAATTGTGATGGTAATCAAGAAAAGCTGGCTTTAATTGCAGATTATATTTTTGTACCTGATAAAAACAGAAAAGGACACTTCAGTGTTGTGAAACATTCTAAGACAGTTTCAAGTCCTTTTGGGATGCAAAATTAATGAAGATAAAACAAAGGCAATAGCTGTAAATTATGTATCCACACACAAATTGGTTCAGCAATATCCATATTCATGAGGACATGATAAAATGATAAAATGAAGTACTTAGGAGTATGGGTTAAAAGGGATTCTGTTATGGCAGCTAAGGATATGTGGAAAGAGACTAAACAAAAGATAATACAAAAACTGAGAAATTGGAAGCTCTGTTATATGGATATGGATAGCAAGATACAAGCAATGAAAATGCTATTAGTCCCTTTAGTTTTATACACCAGGTAGACACATTTTTATCAACCAGAGGAGAAGTTGTGGATAGCAATTAATAAAGAGCTGAAGGATTTTATCTGGGAGGGGAAGAGGGCAAGAGTCAAGTGGGATAAATTGATCCTTCCAATAGAACAAGGTGGTTTGGTATTACCTGATTTGTACGGGTATTTCAGAGGTACACAGTTAAGGCTCCTATATATAGCACAAGCAGAGAACTATAATTCAAAATGGAAAGAGATGATGAAATGGGGGAAGCTCAATAAACAAGGAGAGACAGAGATTTTGAATACAGACCTTTAAGGAGAATAACAATAATCATACAAAATATTATATTCATAAAGTAGCAGAAAATATTCTTAGAACTAAGCCAACATGGGAATGGAGAAAGCAGATTCTGCTGATAGGGATGAATGCAATTAGGGATACAGACAATAGACAAGGGGGAGTTGGAATTTATTGGAGAAAACTGGAAAAGGAATCAATGTATTGGTAGCAAATAACTAGAGAGGGAAATGTAATAAAATGGGAAGATGCAAATAACTTATTTGTACTGCAGGTTAGAGATTGCCTTCCCTGTCAAGCATTGCTATCAGTGTAGAGGCAAAGAAAAAGACATAGAGGGGTTCTAGTAGAATCTAAAACAGGGGTTGTTGTTAAGAAAGGAATAATTAGTACAGCATATAAATTATTGAATGATAACTATAAGAGTCAATCAGTGGATGTTAGAACAGATTGTGGAGAGAGACTGGATAAGCAATTCAGAAAGAAACAATGGGGGTTATATGTATGACTCCCAAATATGCAACAAAGTCTGGAAGCTTTAGGATCTTTGCCTGGAAGTGTTTACACAGGTATTTTTATACCCCAAATAGACTCCAAAGAATTTTCCTCATGTAGACAGCAAAAGTTGGATGTGTAACAGGGGAGAAAGAGGTAACTAAGAACATATTTTCTGGTAGTGTTATGAGTTGGTAGAATTTAAAGATTACTTGTGGAGATACTGGGTGAACAAATTGGTGTAACTAAGGAGGTGATTTTTTGAGCTATGCTACAGATATTGAATTGCCTAGATATAGTAAGGCCTTGCTGAAATGTGATTATGATGGTTGCCAAAAAAGCAATTACTAGAAAATAGAAATCAAAATCTAAACCAATGTTACTTGAAGTAGTGAATATAGTAATAGAGATAAAACAAATGAAATTGGGATCTTTAGAAAAGGGTAGGAGCAAATAACATAGGAACAAATAGGAATATGAGATCAATACATGCAGAGGAGGAACAAGGTTTAAAAGAAGGCAGGAGATGAATGAGCTATGCAATGTCTGATTGACAATGACTGGATATAGTATAATGATGTATGATGTTTGCAGCTACAGTTGTGTCAGCATGGTTTGTGATGTATAACATTCACAACTGAAACTGTGTCGGTATGGTTTAGTTTCATTTATATAAATATAAGATTGCCTATGTCATACATGATAATTTAATAAAGATGTTTCTTCTTTAAAAAAAAAGCAAACAAAAAAACAATAATCATACAGGGCATAATATTCATAAAGTAGCAGAAAGTATTCTACAAAGTAAGTCAACACAGGAATGGAGAAAGGAGATTCTGCTGATAGGGATGACTGCAATTAGGGGCACAGAGAACAGGCAAGAGGTGGCTGGAATTTACTGGAAGGAACTTCCACAGGAACCAAGACATTGTAAGAAAATAATAAAGAGGGAAAGTAATAGGCCAATAATTAATTTGGACTGCAGGCTAGAGACTGCCTTCCCTATCAAGGATTGATATCAGAGTATAGGCAAAGTCTAGAAGATTTAGGATCTTTTCTTGGAAGAGTTTGCATAGGTATTTTTATAGGGTCTATATTATGTGCGTGAATGCTTAGGTTGTTGAATACAACATGATCGACACCTATTCAGCGAACGCACAAGTCAGCAAAACCTCACAATGCAGAAAAACACATCACCGAATACTTTTACTTGGCCAACACCGTTCCACCCACTAACGAAAACAAAACACATTTCCTACTACACCGCTCGCTACATATTACCCACTCAAACAAAATAAATAAATCACATACATACACTAACCTAAACCCTACTTCTAAACCTACACTAACCCTTCCATACATTATATGCACTTACCTTAACCCGCACCCTAACCCTAAGTTCCGTAACTATCGCACACTTACCTTAATAAGCTATACCCAAACAAAATAAATAATCCACACACATACACTTAACCAAACCCTAATTCTAACCCTTATATACATTACTATCTATGCACTTACTTTAACCCGCACCCTAACCCTAAGGTCTGTAACTATCGCACACTTACCTTACGGAGCTACACCGTAGAAGGGCCAACTATGCCGAATCAGGATTTCGAATTTCACGGTTTCCAGCATTTGGTGTTCTTGCTGTTCACTGAATAGGTGTTGATGATGTTGTATTCGACAACCTAAGCATTCGCTCATATAATATAGACCCATTTTTATACTGCATTCAGACTCCAAAGAATATTTCATCAGGTAGATTGCAAATGTTGGTGTGATGGAGAAGGAAGTGATAATTTGGAATATATTATTTGCAAGTGTAACAAGTTGGCATACTTTAAAAATTCTCTGTAGACTACTCTGCCATAAATACTGGAGGAGAAAATGGGTATGGCTATGGAAAAAAAATTTTGAGCCGTGATATAGAATCAGAATTGCCTAGACATAGTACGGCCTTGCAGAGTTCAGTTCTAGTGTCTCCAAAAAAACATTCACTAAGAAATGAAAATCAAGTCTAAACCAACTATAATAGAAATAGTGAATATAGTAACAAAGATAAAAGAACTGAAAGTGGGATTTTTAGAAAAGGGTAGGAGCAAATTACATGGAAAAATGGGAATTGTGGGAACAATGCATGCATAATAATGTTTTGAAGAAGGAATGAGGTTTAAGTGAAGGCAGGAATTGAATTAGCTATAATGTTTGAGTGACATGACTGTATAGAAGATTATATGTGATGTATAATGTTTATAGAAATGCATGACTGCCTATGTTATAAGTGATAATTCAATAAAGATGTTTCTTGTTTAAAAAATACCTTAACATTCAGGAAATCAGTTGAAGTTGTTTGGAGCCAGGATATATCAAACACCCCTGTTCTTGTGTAAGAAGATCCATTCTGTGAGGGGGCTTGTGGTAATTTCCCCGACCAGTTCCAAAATAAAGGAGAACCACTGTTGCCTGGGCCAGAAGGGAGTCACCACAGTGATTCTGGGGGTTAGAAGTACCCTGGATATCAGTGTAAAGGGTGGAAAAGCATGCAAGAACATTCCTGTCCAAGGAAATTAAAAGGCATCTGTCTTCCAGGATTTCTTGCATGGAGTCCAGGAGCAGAATTTTGCCAGCTGATTGTTCAAAGAAGAGGCAAAAAGGTCTACTTGAGTAACTCTCCACAGAGGGATCAAATCTTTTAAGACCCTGATCTAGTTTCATTTGTGAGGGTCTGCCTTTGTCTTGCTCAGCTTGTCTGCCACAAATTGTCTCTGATAGGATGTAGGATGCCTGTACACTGAGATTGTGCTGTAAAGCTATATCCCAAGCTAACATGGCTAGTGGGAAAGACCTGGTTCTCTTTTGCTTGTTGATGTACCAAATGACAGTGGTATTGTCTGTAACAACTTGAAGATGTTCAGGGGACCAAAGATGATTCAGACTGTTGAGTTGCCATGATTACAGCAAGCATCTCTTTTATATTTATATGCTTTCATCTGTCCTTGGTGCCCCAAACACCTTGTACTTTCATCTCTCCTGAAACTGCTTCCTAAGCAAAGTCTGATGCATCTGCAGTGAATGACTGCTTTGCGTCAGGAGGGGAGAAGGGAATACCTGGATTTAGGGGTATTTGCTGCCTCATTTGCAGCCTCCACTAAGTGATTCCTTTTCTGACAAATTCTAGAACTGTGATTTGAAAAGTTAGCAAGCGTTGGTGCTGGGACCAAAGAGATGCCAGATACCATTGTATCTTTCTCATGTAGAGTCTTACCAGGCATATCATAAGAATCATAGATGCCATGAGACACAGAATCCTGAGCTATTCTCTTGCAGAGACCAAAGTTTGAGTTGAAAATCCTAGAAATGGATCTTGATATAGATCTATTTTTCATGTGGAACAAAAGCTCTTTGTACTGAGGTGTCTAGGAGACTCCCCAGCAGCACTGTGATGGAGTCAAAATAGTCTTTTGAATATCATCTTGGAATCCCAGATGTGCGACAGATCTTTCACCAAGACAGAAATTTTTGACACATTTTAATAAAGACTGCAGAGATAAACAAGTTGTCTAAATATGGGAAATGTGGGTATCCTGTAGCCGGCAATGAGCTATAACTGGAGCCAGACACTCTGTGAGCACTCTTGGTGCAAAGGGTATGGCAGAGAACTGATTATGAGTTCCACACAGACAAAACCTTTAGAAACACTTGAAGTCTGGATGAATATGGATGTGATGACAAGCATCTTTTAAACCTATTGTTACTGGAAAATTTAAATAAGGAAGAAAAGGTAACAGGTTGTGAAGTGACAACATTTTGAACTTGGGCACAATTACAAACTGGTTTAGGAAAGAAAGATCCAAAACTGGTCTCTAGGCATTTTCTTTCTTTGGTGCCAAAAACATGCTTGAATAAAAACCTTTTCCAGACTGGGAAGGAGGAAATGTCTCTATTACAGTCTGAGACAACTTGTTTTGTAGTACAAAAGGAAATAGAGAAGTGTGTTCTAGTGGATGAAGAATAACTCCACAGAAAGGAGGAATTTCTTCAAACTGCCATCTGTAACCTTGGTGAATAATCTTCAGAATCCACTTGTCTGAAACTATCTGTTGCCAAAAAAAAATGGAGATTCGGATTTTCTGGAAGAGATCAGGGACTTCCAGTGTGGGAGGGCAAAATGGTCCTGTATATAGTCATTTAAGGTTCAGACCTTGGTCTTCTCTATAACATTCTTTGATATGCTGATCCTCATAATGAAGGAAACAAATTCAGGCCGTCACATACTGCTACATTATGTAGTATACACAATCAAACAATGAGAAAACAATCTTGCACAAAAATACAAACAACTAAGTTTTGAGCACCTAAAGGGAAACATTCAATGTCTTCTACAATCCCAGGTAAACTATGGGTTGGTGCAGCAAGTAAGGTGTTATTGCATCTACATGCATGCTGTCTTACAAGAACAGGGCCAGAAAAAAATACCTCACAAAGCCCCTTATGGGCCATGTGGCCTATTGTCAGCAGATCCTCTGGCAAAACACTTAATACAGGAGGAGTAGGTGTCCAAAGAAAGGGCAAGTGTCTCTGTAACCATGTTGGATTTTCATTTAGGCTTGCCAGCCTTAATCCACAATTCCTGATCCATTGCCCTGTGTCTGTCTGCCTCATACCAAGTGTCTTCTGTCTGATGAATCTCCAAACATCCCTTCAAGTGGGGCTTTTTCATTTGCAGAGTGGTAGGCTTAATAAGATGATACTGAGTTTTGACAGATATTAAAAAGATGAGTGGCACTACTGGACCCTTGTCACCTGTGGCAGAAGAGGCATCCTGCAAGAGCCCACAGATATAAAGGAACAGTAGCTGATGTCTTATTTAAGGTTTGATGACAGCATTCATATTTTAAAGCTTGATTGATTTTTACGCTTAAACTTTTCTTTAGGCATTAATCTTAATTATTGTTAAGTACTATAAAGATAAGTAGGCAGTCAGTGGTGCAAAATGTAGCACCCTTTCCTACAGAAGGCTCTGGGTTCTACTTCCACATCAGATAGCTCGACTGCTGATAGTACAGTGTAGCATAATGCTGGTGCTGCACTCTTGAGTGCACTGTCCTTTGGATGAGATGTTAAACCAGTGCCCCATCTGCTTCAGTTGGTGGTATTTACAAATGTATAAATATATAGATATACAAATCTATTTACACATATTCATAATTTCTTTCACAATTATAGTACATTTTCATTACTAATTAGACCCCTACTCCATTTTCCATAACCACCATCTGATTTTACTTAATATTGTTGCTAAAATCCATTTACCATTAAAATAATTTAATTTATTATTTCATTCCATATAACATAAAATAACCTTTTATCTATTCTTTTAACATTTTCTTTATTTCTATTATTATAATATCCATATTTACTCATATCCATGTTTTTTAATCCACTCATTTTATATCACAAAAAAAATCTTCTTTACAGAGTTTTCTTCATAACTTGTCTACTCTTTTACATTTCAAAAACACATGCTCCATAGTTTCTTCTTGACAATGTAAACATATTCTATAACTGCTTTTTATATGGCATATTTTCTTTTACTGGCAATTTATCTGTTAAAAGTCTCCGCAAAAAAAAATGCCATTCTACTTTCTGATTACACCAGTAAAACTTGTGGTGTTGTATCATTAAACTCTCATACCACGCTTTACTAGCTTTTTCCATATCATCAGTTTTTATTTTCCACAAAAATATTTTTTTCTTGGTAACATTTTTTTTTCTTCATTTATACTCTCTTTTTGTCCTTTACTCATTTTTACCATACTCTCAAATTTATCATACTTATATTTACAGAATTTTACTACTAATCTCTCATTTTTTTATTTTTCCACTTTAACACTTTGTACAAATTTAATGAAGCAGCATACACTACTGGGTTAATTAACCCTACACCTTCTTCCTCTTTATTTACATACAAAACTCCTTTTTTACTGGGTTTAATCAATAATCCCATATATATGAAAACAAAAATATCTGCACTAATTCCTTTTCAAAAATTGTTGGCAACATAAAACTTGCTAAGTATGCCATTTCCCCCATCAGTACTGAATTTATAAAATAAGCCTTTTTGGAATGATAATTTATATGTTCTCCAGAAAAGACAGATTTATTTTCTTCTATTGCTTTCCCATTGAATTCTACTTACATCTTTATTCCCAAATTTTATACCTTACATAGAAATTTCATTCATTGTAAAATATTTACCCCCTATCTTTACTGCATCACCCAACCCTTTACTTTTCTCTTTATTTAAAGCCATCCCTATCACCTCTAGACACTAATTTGTGCAATTTTTTTGCAATTATTATAATGTCATTTGCATATGTTGACAGACTGAAATTCTTAACCCTTCAGATGTTATATATGCCATCTCCTTCATTTTATGATTTATTTCTAATACTGTCACATTAATAATTAATGCAAAGAGTATGCAACTCGTTGGACATTCCTGTCTTACACGACTCTTCATATGTGCCTAAGTGGTTTAACCAGCCATTTACAAGTATTTTTACTTTATTATTATTATTATTATTATCATCATTATTTTATGCTGACATACATAATTGACTAATTTTCTCACTTATATTGCATTCTTTCATTATTACTCAAAAGATTTCAGATCTAGTTGTATGAAATGCTTTATTAAGGTCTCCTTTCATGATTTTTTGCTTCTTCTTTTCTATTCATAGTATCATCCACAATTTCTCTATCATTAATAATTCTCGACAACCCTTCCCCTTTATAGTATATAGACTATCTTCCATAATATTTTTCATTTTAGTTTCAAGTGTCTTTTATATTATTTTCATAAAGATCTTATAATCATTATTATTCAATACTATTGGTCTCCATTTTTTTAATTGTCTTTCATCTTCATTTTTCCATATAAACTTAAGTATTCCACTACATAATTCTTTATGCATGAAATATTAATTTAACCATTAATTCAAAATCTTTAAAAATATTTTTTGCCAATCCCTTAAATTTTTATATATTTCATACCCTATTCCATCTGGTCCTGTTGCCAAATCTATATTTACTTGTCCTAAAACTTTATCTACAACATTTAAATAAATCTCCTTTTCCAACTCTTTATTCTCTTTTCCTGTTAATTTTTTACTTTTCATGTTTTTTAACTACCTTCTTTTTCTTCTTTAAACATTTCTTGTACATATTGTACTACAAAATTAATAATATTTTCCTGAGTTATTTCTATTTCTCCTTTTACATTTTTTATTTCTCTCATTACATTGCCATCATCCTTTACTAATCTGTTTAATCAACTTGATACGTCTTCTTTTTTTCCTTTAAAAATATCTTTGCTTGTATAACAATTCTTGTACTTGTTCTTGATTTCTTTCATATAATTATTTTTCTTTGTCAAAATATGTTCTATCGTTATGTTCTAAATCTTCCAATGCATTATTATATGTTTTACATTTTTCTTTCTCTACTTTTCTCACATCATATAGTCACTCTAAAAACATTTTTAATATTTTCCTAAAATATCATCCACCATTTAGACCAATTTTTATACAATGTTCTTGTAGTAATATATTTCCATAACTATACTACTAATCTCTTTCCTTCTTCATTCCATGGTTTCTCAATTATCCTTTTTATTCCTTTGCTTATTTTTACATATTCCTTGTTTTCCTTTATCTCTAGCTACATTAAAAGATGATCAGAAAATCCTGTTTCAACTACCACCCCTTCTATAACTAAACCTTCTGATACTATAAAATAATCTATTACACTTCTATACACACACCTGTTTTGTAAGTCCATGAATTTTTGTCCCAAAGTTTTAATTTACCACATCTTATAACTTCTAACATTTTCTTATATCATTTCTCTTTTTTTTACGCTTGCCTCTTAAATCACAATTAAAGTTTTCTGTTATTATAATATTCATATTTATCACTATAAAGTCTAAAATCTGATGAAATAAGCTTTCCCTTTCTTTACAATTAGTATAAGCATATAATGCTATCATTTTTTGTACTTGTTCTTTCTATTTTAAATCTATACTGGTTAATTTTCCCATTTTTGCTAAAGTTACATTTAATACTTTTACTGTATTTCTACAGAATATGGCTATTCCAGAAGATCTCTCATCTCCCAAATTCCAGATTATTTTTCCTTCCCATAGTTTCTATGTTTGTAATCTTTCTTCATTTGTTAAAAATCTTTTGTCTTCAAATATAAGTACATCTACATAACATGCATTTCACAACAGTACTTACATTCAGTGAAATGTGATTCAGTGAAATGAGTTTTCAGTGAGTTGAGCTTTCAGCAATTTGGTGTGAGTGTTTTGAAATTCAGTGAAACGAGTTTTCCGGTTTTCCGTGAATCAAAGTAGATATATATATATATATATATATATATATATATATATATATATATATATAATGTTTATGCTTTCTATTTTAAACACAATATTATAATTCCAGCCACCAATCCATAAACCCCTTTTGTCATAAACTCTTGAAATATCAAATACTTCTTTACATAAAGTTTTCAAATATCCTTTCAAAGTCTCTTTTTCTTTCTGTTTGAAATTGTACTTAAATTTTCTTTTTTGTTTCACTGTTAAATGCCTTTATCACAGGAAGATTCCATGGATTACAGTATTTCTTCTTTTCATATTCTCCAAGAAATGTTTCCATTGAAAAACAGTCTCAAATATCATGTCACAAAATGTCTCTGTTAATAAGAATAAATGCTCTTAACTCATGTGCTTTTATATCTAAAGGAGCTATTAAATCATCCCACATTAGATACCTATCCATTTCTTTGTTTCCTTTATTTTGAATCCTTACCACATACTTCCATTTTTCATTTTCTTCTGTTTTATTTTCTGCCATTCCCCTTCTGCCTTCTTTTACTTTCTCTGCATCTGTTTTCTTTTCCATCTCACCACTATTCTTCAGGATCATCTCTGCATCATCCTTTTGTATTTTCTCCATAATGTTTCCCTAAGAAAGATCTTCTTCATTTTCTGCCTCAGTCTGCATCACCATTTCTTTAAGTAAATCATCCACAACCCTCCCAACTGCAGGGTTGTAATTATACAGTCATCATTTGCTGATCCTTCTTTTTCAAACAGTTTTCTTTAGCTCATTACATCTGAATGACGCCTCCAGGTGCATCTGCATTTAACTCCTGCTGATGCCTCTAGGTGTCAGATATTGTTTGTTCATATTTGTATCAATAATTCCAAAACCATGTTATAGACAAGGCTTTTAAAAGATTACATCTAAAAACTTGCACAGTGGCAAACTAAACTGAATTAATATGCAGATAAAGAGATATTAACTGTTGTTTTTATGATATTAATTTATATAGATATAATTTTCACATTGTTCTATATATCCAAACAACCAAGTAATACAGACATAACTCCTTAACCTCATATGAAAGCTCTCAGCTAGATGAATAAAATGCTATTGACAGTATATGTTGAAGTTGATTACAAAATATTACAAATGTAATAGTTATTGCATTTACTGTGACTTATAAAATTCAGTTTAACACCTAGAACCTGAAGAATACTATCACTATAAAAATAGTTTATGCTGAAGTATTTGCCATTTATACTTTTTTCATAGCCACTACTATATATATGAACATTTGTTTGAAATGTGAGGACATAATTTGATTCAGTCAAAAGGCTTAGGCTCCGCCCATTGGAAGTTACAGTGCAAATTTCCTGAGCTCCATTAGAGGGAATGGGTTAAAACATCTCCGCAGAATCCTGCATACATTCTCCCGTCTCAATATTTGCTTTCTCCTCCATTTCATTCACATCTCCATCATCTCCTTCTTCCTCCATCTGTCTCCCTGTTTCTCTGGGCCACCTCTGCACCTAGAATGGAAACAGGAAGTGCTCCTGCAAAATGGGTCCATTTTGCAACAGTGATAAATAGGGAAGTTTCCCGATGCCCTGGCAAAACTTCCCCTAGTAGTATAAATACCGTCTTGGGTCTAGCCTCAAAAGAGGCTGCTATTCTAGTGGAACTCACCTGGTCAACAAAGGATAAATAAAAAATAAATAAAGTACTTTCCTGTCCTAACTGCCAGAAATAAATCTAGATAGTAACAGCACTGGAAAAGAAAAGGGACACACTTTTTGCAGACTAGGGAAATGCTGGCATGTGTCACAGGAGTTTGACTGTTGAGAATGCAGGTACAATGATTTTTCAAATGTTCAATTATATTTAGGTAAAGGACACACTCTATAAGTATATACTGTATAACTCTATATAGAAATATAAATATTATCTTGCATTTCTCTTGAAAACAGGCCACTAGCCTACTGGGACTAATACGGTTAACAAAAGAAAAATAAATAAATAAATAAAATAAGTATTCTGAAATTAAAATGCTACTTTATGCAGTTGTGTGAAATTACAAGGCTCACATATTTACATGCATTTGATCACTATGACTTTTCACAGCTTGTGGGACAACATCATTGTTTAATACTGTACACTTACTCTTTAACTAGTGGGTGAGGCTCAACAATAAGTCTGTCTTGTAATACTGCTTCTGTTTCCTGGTCCTGAAGGTTTAACATGATGATGCTATTGCAGGCTTCAATTCGAATGCCTGGCTGATCCTCATAATGAACAGACCAAAGCAGGAGCTCCTTTATTTGTGGAGTCACATGACCAATCCTGCCCAGGGCTGTGGAAAAATGAACAATGTCAGTTATGCAGAAAAGTGCATAAACCAACCATTTCAGTCAATTTATGATCATGTGATAAAAGAGCTTAGAAATGATACTTCAAAATAAGTTTTCCAATATCAGTTTATCCAGAATAAACACAAAAAGAGTTAAGCTTAAGGTAGCCATTCTTTGGTATCTAAAACTCCTCATTATGCAAGTGCGCATGCATGTTTTTTTATCTGTACATGTGTGTGTGTGTGTGTGTGTGTGTGTGTGTGTGTGTGTGTGTGTGTGTGTGTGTGTGTGTGTGTGTCTGTGTCTGTGTGTATATAAAAACTCCAGCAATACAAAAAACAAAAACTAGCACCACAAAAAGTCTTGATGAAGTTCCTTTGATTAAAGTGGGATGAAAGCACTAAATTTGGTTGGGGTATTTCTTTTCCCCTCGGTCCTGAGCAGTGCTTTTTATATATACATATATATATA
>NC_056737.1:325543629-325663629 GCF_019279795.1 Protopterus annectens
CTATATACAAATATACACATATAATGCTACTGCAAAGGCTAAGTAAAGGAACCAAGTAGTTCTAGTAGAAGCTTAGATGCCTGAAACAGTAAGAGGGGACATATCAAATCTCACAAAATTAATCGTATCATCAAATTTAGCAAATAAACGGTTATTCAATCTCCCTGAATGATAACAAAAATCAGATTCCAAAATTTCTGATAATAGTCTTATTTTTTAGGGTCATTTATAAAAAGTTTTTGTGAGGATATGTATTTTATCGCTAAGTTCCTGAATACACTCCAAGATCATTTGTATAGAATTTAATTAGTAAACAAAGGGTAATAAGAACATGAAATTTCAGTTTGGGTAATCTAAGATCAGTAATATGTAAAACAGCTAGCTCCCAAGATAGGGTTGACTTTTGATATCCCATTTTTCCTAATCTAACTTTAAGAGAGCACCAGATTTATATATGTGGCTGCACGACCATAGAATGTGCAGGAGATCCGCTTGAGGAAAGGAGCAGCATGAACACAATGAGGAAACATTAGGATTGACTTTATTTAAAATACAAGGGGTAAAATAGGTGTTATTGTTAATCATCAATTGAGTGTAGACTAGCTTTTTGAATGTGGAAAACTTAGTAGTGGATTCTATTGCTTTGAGTTTTTGGACCTCTCTAAGATCACTGTTATGTTGTTTCCAATAATTAGAAAATAGTAGTACATTTTGAAGTTTAGAGGCCACCAGCAATTTATAGGTGTTTGATAGCATATTTATTTCTTGGTTAGGATATTTATGACATCAATAACACTAGTTATATCACTTTCAATGTTAGGTTCATCAGCAACAATTGTTGTTATAGGTTCCCTAATTTGACACAGAATAATATTATACTTCTGGCTAAGTTTTAGTTCATATCTCAGTTCACGTAGTGATTTCTCTTTATATCTGTGTATATCCCATATGGTGTAACATTTGATTAGAGGGTAATTTGATAGAGTGATCATTTTGTTGTTTAGTCTGAAGTTAGAGTTTATGTGAATTGGTTGAAGAAAGGGAAGGGCCCTAACTCCATATATTTTATTAAACTTTGAAAAATCTTTACTCTTTGCTTCATAATACTATTTATGGTAGAACTATTTAAACTCATAGCCGTTAAAAGGGGAGGGCTTTGGGGTTAAACTTATTACTGCTTGCATGGTTATGCCAAATTTTAAAATATAAAGGACACCATGTATCTATCTTCAGATCAAAATTTGAGATTAGAATAACTCTGCTCATATGATCCAGTACTAAAGTCGAACATCTGGCAGGATTAATCCTCCTTTTTGTCTGGGGTAGTTTAATTTTTTATAGCTTATCCTAACCACTTTTGGAAACCAGATGAATTTGGTCACTTCCTTATTGACTTTTTGGAAAAAATCATTAGGGGTGACCAAATTTGAGGCATTAAACTGATACAATCATTTAGTTAAAACATTCATCCTGATATAGCTGTTTTAGATAAAAAGAACAGATCTAGCTGCTGCCATCTGTGAAGATCCTGTAAAATGACTGTCCATACTTTTATAAGGTTGTTATGATACATGGATAAGAAAGTATGTTCAAATTGTATCTCTAGGTATCTGAAGGGAGATTCAGCAAATATTTTTTATGGTGTAGTGGATTAATAGGGAAAACAAGCAACTTTTTTTGGTTAACATTATAGTTCGAAACTTTCAAAAATCTGTCAGTTGTATAAGTTAACCTCTTAATATCAGAAATGGGGGGGTTCAAAATATATATATTTAAATCATCCGCATAAGCAGATAGACTTACTTTGACATTTATAGTTTTAGGGTTGTTTTACTGTCCTTTTTGTTGTGTGATAGAGCTGAATATCTGTTACTGTTGTGACCCTCAGTTTGCAGTGAAATCTTTTGTCTAGAGGCATGTCTTGTTTTCTTTGTGGCAGAAAGAGAGAATTAGACTTGATTAATCTGGCTAGGGGCATTCCTGCAAAACTGTTAATGTTGATTGGATAATTGGGCTGACTTCTGTTTTTTGCTTTAATAGCTAAAGTTTTAAATCAGATATACCTGTTTGCTGAAGCTGTTCTAAGGTGCAGAGAGACCGACTTACTGCCTGCTGTGATATTGGGAAATGATAAGTGTTTATTTTCAATTGTGTCTGCACTTCTCATTTAATGCATATCTCTGTAATCTGTACTACTGTTTTTACTGTCCTTTTTTTCTCCAATAGTATTTTGTTAATTTATATAAGAGGTATCAGTCAATAAAAGCATAATAATACAAGAAATAAAAGTCAAGCATAATCAAGACATAGTTTGGGAATCATTTTTTAAGCATTCTATAACTCATAAACATAAACTATAAAAACTATATACAAATATACACATATAATGCTACTGCAGTGGGTAAGTAAAGGAGCCAAGTAGTTCTAGTAGAAGCTTACATGCCCGAAACAGTAAGAGGGGGCATATGAAATCTCACAAAATTTATTGTATCATCAAATTTAGTAATTAAATGGTTATTCAATCTCCCTGAATGATACCAAAAATCAGGTTCCAAAATTTCTGGTAATAGTCTTGTTTGTTAGGGTAATTTATAAAAAGTTTTTGTGAGGATATATATTTTATCACTAAGTTCCTGAATCTACTCCAAGATAATCTGGTGCGATCCAAGCAATTTTTGGTTATATAGAATTTAATTAGTAAACAAAGGGTAATAAGAACATGAAATTTCAGTTTGGGTAACCTAAGATCAGTAATATGTAAGACTGCTAGCTCCTAAGATAGGGATGACTTTTGATATCCCATTTTTCCTAATCTAACTTTAAGAGAGCAACAGAGTTTATATGTGTGGCTGCACAACCATAGAATGTGCAAGAGAGCTGTTTGAGGACAGGAGCAGCATGAACATGATGGGGAAACATTAGGATTGAATGTATTTAAAATACAAGGGGTAAAATAGGTGTTATTGTTAATCATCAATTGAGTGTAGACTAGCTTTTTCAATTGAGAAAACTTAATAGTGGATTCTATTGCTCTGAGTTTTTGGACCTCTCTAAGATCACTGCTATGTTGTTTCTAATAATTAAAAAATATTAGTACATTTTGAAGTTTAGAGGCCACCAGCAATTTATAGGTGTTTAGTAGCATAGTTTTTTCTTGGTTAGGTTTTTTTATGACATCAGTAACACTAGTTATATTACTTTCAATGTTAGGTTCATCAGCAACAATTGTTGTTATAAGTTCCATAATTTGACGCAGAATAATATTATATTTCTGGCCAAGTTTTAGTTCATATCTCAGTTGATGTAGCAATTTTTCTTTATATCTGTGTATATCCCATATGGTGTAAACTTTGATTAGTGGGTAATTTGATTGATCATTTTGTTAATTAGTCTGATGGTAGGGTTTATGTGAATTGATTGAAAAAAGGGAAGAGCCCTATCTAACTCCATATATTTTATTAAACTTTGAAAAATCTTTACTCTTTGCTTCATAATACTATTTATAGTAGAACTATTTAAACTTATAGCCATTAAGAAGGGGTGGACTTTGGGGTTAAACTTATTACTGCTTGGATGGTTATGTCAAATTTTAACCCATTAAGGACACCATGTATCTACCTTCGGATCAAAATTTGAGATTAGAATAACTGTTTGCACATATGATCTAGTAGTAAAGTCAAACATCTGGCAGGATTAATCCTCCTTTTTGTCTGGGGTAGCTTAATTTTTAATAGCTTATCCTTACCGCTTTTGGAAACCAGATGAAATCGGTCAGTTCCTTATTGATTTTTTGACCAAATTACCAAATTTGAGGCATTAAACTGATACATTCACCCTAATAATAGCTGTTTTAGATAAGAGGGACAGAGTTAGCTGCTGCCATCTGTGAAGATCCTGTAAAATGACTGCCCATACTTTATAAGGTTGTTCTGATACATGGATAAAGAAGTCCGCTTAAGTGGATAGACTTACTTTGACATTTATAGTTTTAGGGATGTTTTACTGTCCTTTTTGTTGTGTCATAGAGCTGAATATCTGTTACTGTTGTGACCCTCAGTTTGCAGTGAAATCTTTTGTCCAGAGGCCTGTATTGTTTTCTTTGTGGCTGAGAGAGAATTGGAGTGGTTTAATCTGGCTAGGGGAATTTCTGCAAAACTGGTATTGTTGATTGGATAATTGGGCTGGATTCTGTTCTCTGCCTTTAATAGCCAGAGTTTTAAATGAGATACACCTGTTTGCTGAAGGTGTTCTAAGCTGCAGAGAGACAGACCTACTGCCTGCTGTGATATTGGGAAAAGATAAGTGTTTATTTTCAGTTATCTCTGCATGTCTCATTTAATACATATTTCTGTAATCTGAACAACTGTTTTTACTGTCCTTTTTGTTGTGTGATATAGCTGAATATCTGTTACTGTTGCTATCCTCAGTTTGCAGTGAAATCTTATATATCTCTGTAATCTGTACAACTGTTTTTGTTGTCTTTTTTGTTGTGTGATAGAACTGAATATCTGTTACTATTGTGACACTCAATCAGCAGTGAAATCTTTTGTCTACAGGCCTGTCTTGCTTTCTTTGTGGCAGAGAGAGAATTGCACTGGTTTAATCTGGCTAGGTGCATTCCTGCAAAATTGCTATTGTTGATTGGATAATTGGGCTGGTTTCTGTTCTCTGACTTTAATAGCCAGAGTTTTAAATCAGATATACCTGTTTACTGCATTTTTAAACTAGATGTGTAACTTAGAATAAAATCTGCCCCTCTTGCCACCTTGGTGTGTTGGGCCTAATAGAGGTGTCACCAGAGTCAGGTAGGAAGGAACCCATATCTCTTCAGCTACACCTGCAGGTGCGCTGCATACATATCTCTGTAATCTGTACAACTGTTTTTACTGTCCTTTTTGTTTTGTGAAAGAGCTGAATATTTGTTACTATTGTGACCCTCAATTTGCAGTGAAATCTCATCTAGAGGCCTCTCTTGTTTTGTATGTGGCAGGGAGGGAATTGGACTGGTTTAATCTGGCTAGGTGCATTCCTGCAAAACTGTTATTGTTGATTGGATAATTGGGACGGCTTCTGTTCTTTGCTTTAATAGCCAGAGTTTTAAATTAGATATACATGTTTGCTGAAGCTGTTCTAAGCTGCAGAGATACTGACCTACTGCCTGCTGTGATATTTGGAAAAGATAAGTGTTTATTTTCAGTTGTCTCTGCACTTCTCATTTAATACTTATCTCTGTAATCTGTGCAACCGTTTTTACTGTCCTTTTTGTTGTGTGATAGAGATGAATATCTGTTACTGCTGTGACCCTCAGTTTGCAGTGAAATCTTTTATCTTGAGGCCTGTCTTGTCTTTTTGTTTTTTTTGAGGGGGGCAGGGAGAGAATTGGACTGGTTTAATCTGGCTAGGGGCATTCCTGCAAAACTGTTCTTGTTGATTGGATAACTGGGCTGCTTTCTGTTCTCTGCCTTTAATAGCCAGAGTTTTAAATCAGATATACTTGTTCGTTGAAGCTGTTCTAAGCTGCAGAGAGACAGACCTACTGCCTGCTGTGATACTGGGAAAAAATAAGTGTTTATTTTCAGTTGCCTCGGCACTTCTCATTGAATACATATCTCTGTAATCTGAACAACTGTTTTTACTGTCCTTTTTGTTGTGTGACATAGTGAATAGCTGTTACTGTTATGACCCTCAGTTTGCAATGTATTCTTTTGTCTAGAGGCCTGTCTTGTTTTTTTTTTTTTTTTTTTTTGGGCAGAGAGAGAATTGCACTGATTTAATGTGGCTAGGTGCATTCCTGCAAAACTGTTATTGTTGATTGGCTAATCGGGCTAAATTCTGTTCTTTGCTTTAATAGCGAGAGTTTTAAATGAGATATACCTGTTTGCTAAAGCTGTTCTAAGCTGGAGACAGACTGACCTACTGCCTGCCGTGATATTTGGAAAAGATAAGTGTTTATTTTCAATTGTCTCTGCACGTCTCATTTAATACTTATCTCTGTAATCTGTGCAACTGTTTTTTACTGTCCTATTTGTTGTGTGAAAGAGCTAAATATCTGTTACTGCTGTGACCCTCAGTTTGCAGTGAAAACTTTTATCTAGAGGCCTGCCTTGTTTTCTTTGTGGCAGGGAGAGAAATGGATCGGTTTAATTGGCTAGGGGCATTCCTGCAAAACAGTTGTTATTGATTGGATAAATGGGCAGGTTTCTGTTCTCTGCCTTTAATAGCCAAACTTTTAAATCAGATATACCTGTTTGCTGAAGCTGTTCAAAGCTGCAGAAAGACTGACCTACAGCCTGCTGTGATATTAGGAAAAGATAAGTATGTATTTTCAATTGTCTCTGCACTTCTCTTTTAATATATATATACATATATATATATATATATATATGTAATTTGTACAACTAATTTTACTGTCCTTTTTGTTGTGTGGTAGAGCTGAATATCTGTTACTGTTGTGACCCTCAGTTTGCAGTAAATTATTTTGTCTATGGGCCTGTTTTGCTGTCTTTGTGGCAGAGAGAGAATTGGACTGGTTTAATCTGGCTAGGTGCATTCCTGCAAAACTGTTATTGTTTATTGGATAATTGGGCTGGTTCCTGTTTTCTGCCATTAATAGTCAGAGTTTTAAATCAGATATACCTGTTTGCTGAAGCTGTTCAAAGCTGCAGAGAGACTGACCTACTCCTTGCTGTGATACTGGGAAAAGATAAGTGTGTATTTTCAATTGTCTCTGCATTTTTCATTTAATATATATATATATATATATATATATATATATATATATATATATATATATATATTTATCTGCGATTTGTACAACTATTTTTACTGTCCTTTTTGTTGTGTGATAGAGCTGGATAGCTGTTACTGTTGTGACCCTCAGTTTGCAGTGAAATCTTTTATCTAGAGGCCTGTCTTGTATTTTTTTTTTGGGGGGGGGGGCAGAGAGGGAATTGCACTGGTTTAATCTTGCTAGGGGCATTCCTGCAAAACTGTTCTTGTTGATTTGATAATTGGGCTGGTTTCTGTTCTCTGCCCTTTAATGGCCAGAGTATTAAATCAGACATACCTCTTTGCTGAAGCTGTTCTTAGCTGCAGAGATAGACCTACTGCCTGCTGTGATACTTGGAAAAGATAAGTGTTTATATACAGTTGTCTCTGCACTTCTTATTTAATATACATCTGTGTAATCCATACAATTGTTTTTACTGCCCTTTTTGTTGTATGGTAGAGCTGAATATTTGTTACTGTTGTGACCCTCAGTTTGCAGTAAAATCTTTTGTCTGCAGGCCTGTCTTGCTGTCTTTGTGGCAGAGAGAGAATTGGACTGGTTTAAGCTGGCTAGGTGCAATCCTGCAAAATTGTTATTGTTGACTGGATAATTGAGTTGTTTTCTGTTCTCAGCCTTTATTAGCCAGAGTTTTAAATCAGATATACCTGTTTGCTGAAGCTATTCTAAGCTACAGAGAGACTGACCTACTGCCTGCTGTGATATGTTTTTACTGTCCTTTTTGTTGTGTGATAGAGCTGAATATCTGTTACTGTTGTGACCCTCAGTTTGCAGTGAAAACTTTTATCTAGAGGCCTGTCTTGTTTTCTTTGTGGCAGAGAGAGAATTGGACTTCTTTAATCTGGCTAGGGGCATTCCTGCAAAACTGTTATTGTTGATTGGATAATTGGGTTGGTTTCTGTTGTCTGCTTTTAATAGCCAGAGCTTTAAATCAGAAATACCTGTTTGCTGAAGCTATTCTAAGCTGCAGAGAGACTGGCCTACTGCCTGCTGTGATATTGAGAAAAGATAAGTGTTTATATTGTCTCTGCACTTCTCATTTAATACACATCTCTGTAATATGTGCAACTGATTTTACTGCCATTTTTGTTGAGTGATAGAGCTGAATATCTGTTACTGTTGTGATCCTCAGTTTGCAGTGAAATCTTTTTGTCTAGAGGCCTGTCTTGATTTCTTTGTGGCAGAGAGAGAGAATTGGACTTGTTTAATCTGGCTAGGTGCATTCCTGCAAAACTGTTATTTTTGATTGGATAATTGGGTTGGTTTATCTTCTCTGCCTTTAATAGCCAGAGGTTTAAATTGGATATACCTGTTTGCTGAAGTTGTTCTAAGCTGCAGATAGGCTGACTTACTGCCTGCTGTGATATTTGTAAAACATAAGTGGCTATTTTCAACTATCTCTGCATTTCTCATTTAATACATGTCTGTAATCTGTACAACTGTTTCTACTGTTTTTTTTTTGTTGTTGTGTGATTGAGCTGAATATCTGTTACTGTTGTGACCCTCAATTTGCAGTGAAATATTTTGTCTAGAGGCCGGTCTTGTTTTCTTTGTGGTAGAGAGAGAATTGGACTAGTTTAATCTGGCTAGGGGATTCCTGCAAAACTGTTAGTGTTGATTGGATAATTGGGCTGGTTTCTTTTCTCTGCCTTTAATAGCCAGAGTTTAAAATCAGATATACATTTTTGCTGAAGCTGTTCTAAGCTGCAGGGAGATTGACCTAGTGCCTGCTGTGATACTGGGAAAATATAAGTGTTTATTTTCAATTGTCTCTGCACTTCTCATTTAATACATATCTCTGTACAAGCAGAAAATGATTGATTTCAACAATTGGCTAAGTTTCTGGTACCATTCTAAGGGGATCCAGTATCTGTCTGCCTGGGATGACATGATTGACAGACCTCGATGTTTTGCCAGAGATGGCCTGCATCTGTTACCCCTGGGCTTCCAGATACTGGCCAAGGCTATTGCCACCCCTATAGTGCCTTTTTTTAGGTGGTGTTCCAAAGACCAAATTACCACCATAGCAGCTAGAAATGCAATCTGAGGGACATGATGCTCAATGCTAGAGGTCTAAATCTCAAAATGCACTACTTAAAGTACTCCTTAAAATGGAGAATATCGACATTTATGCTGTAACAGAGACCTGGTTCAAGGTAGCAGAAAGCACCCTGCACTACCAGGCTATAACTCATTCCACACCTTTTGGCCCCAGAACCTGGACCGAAGCTCCAAAGGCAGTGATGTTTCCATATTCATAAAGGATGCACACACCTCCAGACTGGTAGCCCAACATAAGGCATTAGAGATACTTCAGGTGCAGCTAACACTGGGTAAGACAGTGATTCAGGTTGTAGCATGCTATAGGTCCCCAACCATATCCCAAGACTCACACTCCACATTCCTAAGCAC
This sequence comes from Protopterus annectens, assembly GCF_019279795.1. Classification (NCBI taxonomy): domain Eukaryota; kingdom Metazoa; phylum Chordata; order Ceratodontiformes; family Protopteridae; genus Protopterus; species Protopterus annectens. The sequence goes on from NC_056737.1 coordinate 325,552,829, forward strand.
CCTGGAGAATATCAGGGTCCAACCTAACGCTCTCATACTGGGCGACTTCAACGACTCCTCAATTAACTGGGAAAACTACTCGTACCAATTCACTTGCCCAATGTGTCCTGGATTCATTAATTCCAATGCCCTGGACCAACTCGTTCTTACTCCCCACTAGAGGTAGCAGCATCCTTGACCTGGTCATTACTAACATGGGTGACCGTTGCTCTATACCAATAGTCAACTCCTCCCTGGTTAGATCCAACCACAAACTAATCACCTTGGAAATCCACCCCCTCCCCGAAAAGGTAACCTCTATGAAAAACTTTTCCAAAGCTAACTTTGGGCTCCTAAAAACAGAGGTGGCTAACTTCACGGCACCCATGCAATTGGAGAGCAGCTGCATGACTGCCAAATCATACACTAATGCACTGGACGAACACCTACACAAATGCATGGATCTTGCCATACCCAATAGAACCAAGACGCTCTCCTCCAAAAAAAAGGAAGCCAATCTGGTGGTCCCCTGCTATAAACAAACTCTACAACTGAAGGAGGAAACTGATGTGGAATAAGGTGAAGTCCCAAGACTGGAAAAACTCCCTTATCAGCCTCAACAAAAAGTTGAGATCCCTCATCAAGTTCTCTAAAGCTAACTATGAAAACATAATTACAGCAGATAGTAAAGAAAACCACAAGGCCTTCTATAGTGATGTAAAGAATCTCCACAGCAATACCCCGATTTGCTCAAAGCTATTGCACAATGGCACCTCCTATACCAAGCCAACAGATATTGCCAATATACTGTTCAGTAGATTCAGTGCCAACTTTATCTCTCTCTCTCCTCCACCATAGGACCAATCACAATACCAGTAGATTGCCAGGCACCCAGTATTACTGCTGCACAGGTTAAAACAGCACTGTCCAAGGCCAAGAATACAGCTTTTATGGGACCTGACAATATCTCTGGCTGTGTTCTACATGAACTACAGAGTGAACTGGCACCTCACCTATGTGCCCTGTTCAATCACAGCCTCACCCCAGGCTTTGTCCCTACTGAATGGCACACTGCTACAGTCATCCCTCTCCACAAAGGAGAAGTGACTACTGACCCTGGGAACTGTCACCCCATTAGCCTGATGAGTCTGATATGCAAAACTATGGAACGCATCATTATGGACCTAACCAACAAGGATATAGGGAATCTCCATACTCTGGATTCCACACAGTTTGGTTTTGTGAAGGGCAGATCATGCCTGCTCAACCTGGTCAACTTCTTTGAGTCAGTCACCAGAGCTGTGGATGAAGGCAAGGTGGTTCATATAGCCTACCTTGATTTGGCCAAGGCCTTTGACACCATTCCCCACTCAGGAATCATAGAAAAACTCACTAAGCTAGCTATCAACCCCTATATCACTAGGTGGGTTGCAAACTGGCTCACAGATAGAACCCACAGTGTGAAAGTAGCTGACTCCAAGTCAGACTGCCAACCAGTCATGAGTGGAGTCCCACAGGGTTCGGTCCTGGGTCCTCTCCTGTTTGGTATCTACTTCTCTGAAGTCCAGGCCAACACGAAAGGACTCTGGCTGACAAAGATTGCAGACAATTGCAAGTTGGGTGCCATAATTAACTCCCCAAGAGATGTCGACATCCTACAGAAAGGCCTCACTGAGACCAATGACTAGTGTAAGAACCATGGCCTTAAGCTCAATGCCAAAAAATGTGTCGTCATCCCCTTTGGGAAAAACCCTGTTCCCATGAATTACCATATCGATGGTAGTCCACTGAACACAGAAGGCTTTATAAGAGATCTGGGAACACAAGTTGACAGCAACCTCTCTTTTGACCATCACATTGCCACTGTGGTCAGAAAGTCTTTCTATGTGGCACATCTCATTACTAAGGGATTTGCATCCAGGAAGAAAGAGGTCATTGTCTCCCTCTACTCTTCCCTCATTTGGCCAGTCATCGAGTACAATGCCTCATTTGGCATGTACCTCACTAGACACCTGCAACAACTGGAGAGGCCACAAAAGTACCTCACAAAGTGGATCCTAGGCCTTAAACACTTGTCCTATATGGACAGATGCAAAAAACTCCAACTATTCCCTGTCTCATATCGTCATATCGCCTACTTAGAGGCGATCTCTGCTTGACTTACAAAGCCATGTCTAACCCAGCTCTGTTAGAATGTTACATTTAAAGAAATCACAATCCCACCACACTACATGCTCCAGAGACCTCAACCACATTACCACAATCAACAGAACAAGCTGGAGGGACAGGTTCATAACCCAGAGGCTGCCCATGTTATGGAATAGATTTCCCATACATGTCAAGCAGAGGGCCTCACTGGCCCTCTTCAACAGAAATCTTGATGAGTGGATGGGAAATAGAAAATTAATTCCAGGAATCACTCCAGTGACTCTACTCGACAGAGGCACTGGAAACTAAGGTTGGGTGGCACGATGCCAGGGTAATCCTATGGGCTAGGCTTGAAAAGGCTTCAGGGCCATTAGCCTAGTACACACCTATGAACCTATACACACACACACACACACACACACACACACACACGCACACACATGCATATTAAAGCAATACTTAGAAACACCTTTGTAGTTATGCAGGTCACACAGTGAAGGTGCAGTAATATTTGATAGACATTCCTTCAACTTTCATTCTGGACAGACTGCCTTCCCTAAATTTGGTCCTTGAATCTGGAATTCCTTTTCTTCATCTTAGGAACATTCCAACAGGAATAACCTATTGAATATTTTAGCCCATAGCAGCTTGTAAATGTTACATTAAACATGTTTTTTATATTTATCTGTGCTATTTTTGCAAATGCTTATGCATTGCTGAAATGTTTTGCCGAGCCATTAACAGTTTTTATGATAAGATTTTGTACATCCTATTTTATATATATTTCTGTATTTTGCTTTATGCCCGAGTCCTTGGAACCAGCCAATCCTATGTGAGTATCACATAGAAAAGTATAACTAGAATATAGTGCTTGTAACAGGTCTGGTCTATGCCACTTTGAAAGCAGGAGGGATGCATATGATTATACCTGCACAAACACTCTCTTTGGGATTTGAAAAGCTTATCAGCATCAGTGCTAACTGACCAAATTGGGACTGCCAGTTAGCACAGCAGTTCAACACCAAACATACAGGCACAGAGATTCCTGGATTTTGTAAATACAAACACCCTGGACCAGAGTATCAATATGCTGACCAGGGGTGCAAACATACTGGATATGGACCTCGCTAATATGAGAGAGCACTGCACATCCCCTACTGTAATGTCCTCTCTGGTAAGGTCAGACCACAAAATGGTCTCCTTTGAAATAAAAATAAAACCCGGAATCCCAGCTAAATCTGGAATGTTCAAGTACTCTAAGGCTAATTTCCTACTATTAAGTGATGACCTGGTAAAATTTCAAGCCCTCCTAAACCCTGAGAACACTTGAGAACACTGCTGCCTACATAGAGCTGTTCAGAGAAAACCTATCCAAGCATGTTAATAGCTGTATAGAGGTAGCTGTACCCCCCAAGAATAAGTACAGAAATAACTCAAAAAACAATCCACCATGGTGGAAATCACAACATCAGTAGGCTGTACAACAGAAGGAAGAAAACCATGGCAAAATTAGGAAGTGTAGCACCTAACAGGATAAAGGCAACAATAATAAAGCCAAATTTGAGGTAAATGTGGCCTCCCAGGCCAAGGGCAACCACAAGGCATTCTTTAGCTATGCCTGCACCCTTAAAGGCAATACAAAATTGTGTGAAGAGCTCATTGTTAATGGACACTGAGCCAGAAGATACAGCAAACCTACTAGCACACAAATTGAGATCTACCTTTAACTTCTCTCCTCCTCAGCCTCCCCTCATGAAATACCATAAAATATAACTCCCCCTACTATCACTAAGGAACAAGTCTTAAATGCTGTCTTTAAGGCCACAAACACTGCATTGATAGGCCTAGACAATATCCCAGGATGCCTTCTAAGTAGCATGAAACATAACCTATCAGGCCTTTTGGAATAATGTTTTAACCACAGCCTCCAAACAGACTTCATGCCTGACAAATGGAGAACAGCAACAGCTATCCTTCTACACAAAGTTGGGCCATCTACTGACCCTGGAAACTATAGACCTATAAGTTGGACTAGTCTCATATGGAAGGCCATAGAAAGAATTATCATGGAAATGATCAATAATGAGATAAAAAACCTCCAGACACTGATTTCACCCAACCTAATTTAGTTTTGTCAAGGGCAGGCCATCCCTACTCAAACTGGTGGACTTCTTTGAGAAGGTCACCAAAGCAATAAATGAGGGCAAAATGGTTCATACTGCCTGCATTGACCTGGTCAAGGCATTTGACACAATACTCCACTGGGGCATTGTTAATAAACTTAAGAGGTTATGTATAAACCCTTATGTTACCTAGCGGATAGCCAGCTGGATCACAGACAGGACCCAGGAAGTTAGAACTGGGGGGTTCTACCTGCTCCCTTCAGGCATTTACTTCTATAAAGTCAAAGCCAATGTAAAGGGCCTCTGGCTGGCCAAATTTGCAGATGATTGCAAATTAGGTGCAGTCACAGAATCCCTTACTGGCAGAAACCTTCTCCATGAAGGTCAGACACAGATAAATAACTTGTGTCAAACCCATGGACTAAAACTAAATGCCAAGAAATGCATAATAGTATCCTTCAGGAACTTATCCACCCCTAGTAACAATCAAATTGACAACACGCCCCTATGAGTCAACTCAGTAGTCAGTGGCTTGGGGACACATGTAGACAGTAATCTTGCCTTTGTCTGTCACATATCTACAGTAGTGAGGAAATCCTTCTATTTTGCGAAACTTATAAACAAAGGTATGGCATGTAGGTCTGAGGAAGTCACTGTTCCACTATATTCAGCATTCATCAGACCTATCATTAAGTACAATGCCCCCTTCAGTATGTACCTAACCAGGCATATACAACAATTGGAATAACCACACCGGTTCCTCACTAAAAGAATACAGGGCATAAATAACACATCCTGTGCAGACCGCCTCAAAGCCCTATCCCTGTATTCTGTCTCCTACAGGCTGTTGCGGGGAGAGCTATGCCTGGCATACAAGTTATTGTTGGACCCACCCTGATGGGCCTCCTACATATCTACAAACTAAACAGCACCAGAATTACCTGTTCTAAAAACTTAAACCTTGCCTGTGATAAAAACAGGACCTGCTGGAGAGACAGATATGTATCACAGAGACTACCCATTCTCTGGCAAAGGCTCCCCATCCATGTGAAACAAGTTCCTCCCTAAACCAATTCAAGTGTAACTTGGACAACTCAATGGGGAACAGTAAATTCATCCCTGGTTTTGCACCTGTGTCTCTAATGGACACAGGTAAAGCCTGTAAATGGTTCATCTTCCAGGACCCTGCTTGTAAAGGGTTCATCTCCCAGGCCCCTGCTTGTAAATGGTTCATATCCCAAACCCCTGTTTACACTTGTCAGTCGTACCAGAACTTGTTAGAGATTTGGAATGCATAGCGAGGCTTAAAAAGACCATAGTGATTTTTGGCAAGTACACACCTACGAACCTACGAATGACAATCTATATACATATACACAAGCACATACAACCATGCTTCTATGTTCATGCCCCTATAGACAAACACATACACACACACACACACACACACACACACACACACACACACACACACACACACACACACACACACACACACACACACATATCCAGTTCCCCAGCACCTACCTGTAGTCAGTCTGGGCCACGATCCATCCAGACAATGGAGTGATTCTCTGAGTCACCCTTCCACATTATTCTGGTACTAATGCCATTTCTGGTGAACACCATATGGCTAATTAACTTTTGCCACTCCCTGGACTGCTGCCTTTGCAAGTGGTTCCCCAGCCAAACCACCACATATCTTCAAATATTTTTTTTATTTGCACCCTATTGAAATTTTGACACTAGAAATGCCAAATGCCTACAGCCAAAAAAAAAGAAAAAAAGAATGAAAACCCATGCTGGGAGCAAGTCTTGAACATTGCTGTTCTCCTTAAAACTTCTTTTTTTGCTGTGGTAAGCACCCGCTTGCATCCTTCAATGTGGAGATATATATGCCCACTCCAAGATCATCATTCCTCAGAGAAAAGGGACTATTCTGGGAAATGGAAATCTTGGATTTAATATAGAGTATGTAATTCGGAACTCGCTCTAGTGGATTCCAACATTTCAAAGTGTTACCTTTTATTTTTATATTTTTTAAGAATATGGTGGACTTTGTTAACTCCCTTGAAGTAGCAGATAGTTACAATAATTTCCTCTTTTCTTAAGTTCCTTTGTCTGTCTTCTTGGCAACATCTCAATTGTCTGGAATTTCACAGGATGTCTAGATTTTTGCATCATATTTTTAGTCTATTCCCCATACAATTTGTGTTTTTTTGACAAATTGTCGGTGATTGAAATCTCCAAAACAAAAACAAACATTTTAGTTTCTGCCTTCATATCCTTCAGATTTTTATTTATTTATTTATCCATCCTTTGTTGACTAAATTAGTCCCAATAGGCTAGTGGCTTCTTTTCTAGGGAGATCCAAGGTGGTATTTATACTGCTAGGGAAATTTGGTCAGGGCATCTGGGAACTTTCCCGACTTGTTAGGAGAGTGCTTGTTGCATTCTTAGTGCAATGGTGGCTGGCAGAACAGCATTCAAGGAGATTCAAGATCGTGGATAGCACAGAGGCAAATGCTGGTGCAGTGTTTGAAGTTCTACAAGATTCGGAAGAGCTGTTCAGCAGAATTTGTTTGTTTCATCAGTAGCAAATGTTCAAAAACAATGATGGATCTGTTATTACAACCCTCCAGTCAGGAGGGCCTCAGCATGATATTTTGGGTGAATTGTTGTTGCAGAGTGAGCTGGAGAGTGGAAAAGATATTTCATGGGGTGAAATTATGGACAAAATTCGATCAGAGGAATCAGAAGCTATTTTGAAAGATTGCCAGACAAAGAAATCATATGCCAAGATTGTTAAAGGAATGGCAGTTAAAGTGATGAGAGATGAACAGAGGAAAGGAAATGTCAACAATCAAAATAAATTTATGGTGAGAATCGAGAAGAAAGAAGTAAAAGAAATGGACAAGTATGACATTTGGGATAATTTAAAGGTCCCATTGGGAGTGAAGGCTCAGGAGGTAAGAGCATTTATTCTTATTAAAAAGAGACATTTTGTAACATTATTTTCAAGACTGGTTCCGTTCTGGAAAGGTTTTTGGTGGAGTATGAGAATAAAAAGTACTGTAATCCATGGAATTCTTATGTGGTTGAAGCATTTCACAAATAAACAAAAAAGAACATACATATTCAATTTCAAACTGAAGTTGAATAAGAGACGTTAAATAGACATTTAAGCAAATGCTGTAAAGAAGTTATAGACATTAGCAAAGTCTATGATAACAGAGGATTATGGACTGGGGAATGGAGCTGTCATATTGTACTGAAAATGGATGAAGAACACAAAATTGTTCCTATCCCTAGTATGATCCATGTAGAGGGTAACAGAGGTGCTGTAAAATACTGGGTTCAGCAGAAAACATGTTTCTCCTGTGGAAAAGATCATTTTTCTAAGTAACTATGTAAAGTGGAATTGTTATAATTGTGGGGAAACAGATCATGATGCAAATGTGAATTGAAATGTTATAAATGCAACACAATTGGGCATTTATGGATGGATTGTAATCTAGAGAAAAAAGGGATGATGATGAAGAAGAAAACAAAAGTGAGGACAGCATACATACAGAATAAACATTCCCAATTGTAGTGAAGCAAGAATCAGGGTAGAAATAAAGATAAGGACAAAGAGAAAAATGAAACGGAAGATAATATAGAAGAAGGCTCTGAAATAAGTGATGAGGAAGATATAAACTTGGAAATAGTGAAAGGTAAAACAAATTCTATTGGCAAAATGCTGAGACCATATTAATGAAAACTGACATACCTGAAACCTGACTCCATCGAATAACAAAACACCAATAAAACAAAACTATAAAAATAAAAGACAAAAAAAGACATATTCTCTATTTTTGCAGGGGGGCAAGCCCCCACTGCACCTCTCACCCCCCCCCCTGCAAATTATATATATCAACTCCGAGATCGCACTACAGTGACAACACAAGTGGATTCCCTGAGAGTCACTTTAATGCGATCTGCACCTGCAAGTTAAAGTGCTGCAAAATTCCTATGTAATGCACTCTAAACTTAAATATTTTCCTTACAGCTACCGGCATATCCACCAAGCAACAGTACTATTATGCACATGTGGTCCTGCTTCTCGCACTGCTAGGACCACTTTCATTTAAAGGGAACTCGGCAAACTGCTGTTTCGATAATATGGTCTCAGCATTTTAATTTTTGCTAAAGTGTAAATTTGGTGAACCAACTAGGACCCGGGCATAGTTGTACTTTGTAGAAAATCAGTGAAAATACTGAACATAACATTTGGAATGATGGGAAGACTAACTATGGTAGATCTTAGATGGCATAATCAGGTATATAACATTATATCACTGTATGCCTACATTGCAAGTAAAGAAAGGGAAAATGTATTTCATAAAATGTTGGACATAAAGTCGAGGTATATATAAGACAAAAATAGATTATTTAATTATATCGCAAGGTTTAAATAGAGTTAAGGGAGAGACACTTTTAACAGGCTTTTCAGATAACTCAGCCATATGGATAGAAATACAAGAAAATAAGGAGTATATCACATTGGGAAATGGAATAAAAAGAGTAAATGAGAAATTATGGGATGAAAATAGAAAAAAAATAAGTATGTGTTTATGGAAAGATCTGCTACAGTGTGTTAAAAAAACTGGTCTGACTGGTGGCTAGCCTTGAAAGAAAAATATAAAAATTGTTTTTAGAATTGCAGTCAGATGTGAGAAAAGCGGAAAAAGACAAATTATAAAACAATTTGTATGGATGCTTTAAAGGACTTGGAAAGGAATGACAGAGAATATTATGACGATGCAGATGGATGGCCTCTACACCCCTGGAAGGGCATTAATTACATATTAACACACACGCTATATGGCATTATTAGAGAATGGGCTCTCTGTAAAATTGTTGTGTTTTCCTTATTTTTTTTAAGTGGTATATTAAGTTTTATAAATTTTTGATGTAAAATAGTTCCTCCATCTAATGTTTCAAACTTGCTGTAATATATATTAATGGTATTGGAGGAAGCATTTTATATCAAAAATATATATAAACATATGTTGAGGTAAGAGGTCGAGAGCATATATTTTCTGAAGGGAATGAAGTCTGAAATTCACATGCCTGCCATTATTTTCTGACTTCAGTTCTCAGTGCTTTGCCAACGCTTTACCAGAAAACCAAAATTTTAAGAGGACCATACCCAAAATATGAGGCAAAAATCTGGACATTCTACAAAAATCTGTACAGTTGAGAAGTATGCACACCTCCTAACTGCTGCTGCTGCTGCTGCGAAGGATCACTCTCACATTTCACTCTCTCTCTCTCTCTCTCACTTACACAGTCTCTTCTTTCATACATACATACACTCTCACTCACAGACATACACACACACACACACACACACACACACACACACACACACACACACACACACACACACACACAGACAGTTTTTTATTTTAATTTTTTTCTTTTTTACTTTACATTCACTAAAGAGCAAAAGTGCTGCTTAGCAAGTGTAAAATAATGGGTCGAGCAATCTCAGTGTTCACTCTATCTCTGTCTCTCTCTCTGTCTCTCACACACACACACACACACACACACACACACACACACACACACACACACACACACACACACACACACACACACACACACACACACAGTCTGTTCGGCTTTCATGCATGCATTTGCTCACACACGCAGACAGAAATGTAAATACACACACACTCACACACAAACACACACACACACACACACACAGAGTCTGTTCTGCTTTCATGCATGCATTCACTCACACACGCAGACAGAAATGTAAACACACACATACACAAACATACTAACATACAGTTAATACTTTTTTCTGTTTATTTATATTTTTTACACTCGCTAAACAGCAAAAGCACTATTTAGGGAGTGTAAAATAATGGCTCAATCAATCTCGCTTTCACTCACATGCATGCATACACTTTCACACACACATACGCACACACACACACACACACACACACACACACACACACACATATACACATACGTTTTTAAAAATTTTCTTTCTTTTTCTTTTTTTTTTTACATTTTATACTTTCTAAACAGCAGAAGCACTGCTTTGCAAGTGTAAAATAATGGCGCCGTTAGTTGTTTTCTGTCCAAGCTCCACTGCAGCTTGATATGGTGCCGTGAAGTGGTGGACTAATTTTTCAGTGGGCATTACTTCTACATTAATACCCTGCTAATATGTTTGTTCTCCACTCAGGGTGCTGATGTAAAGTTTGCTCATTCTCTAACAGACATTAAAATTTACTCATAAACTTGCTAATTGTTTTACACTCACCTTAAAGTATAGATAGAAAAAAAGTATTACAGTTTGCAAAATTGGAATTACAAAACAGTAAACAGCAAGGCCATTTGTTTCATTCACACATAACCCCAATCTCCATTGCCTACCCCACCCACAGTATCTGATTTGATCTTGTGAGGTTAAAAACAAAAACAACAACAACAAAAAAGATGACACTGCCATTAAGGTAAGTATTCTTTTTTTTTCACATAAACAATACTCAGAGTTCAGCGCTTGCGGTCAGTTTTACTTCATTCAGATGCACATTATACTTGCAAAGCAAGTCAGAACTGCAGTCATTCCATTCACACATAGTCATTGCCCCCATCCCAACCACCTCCACAGAGAATCTGCTTTGAGCTTACAATGTTTAAAATAATGAAAATAAAAGACCATGGTTACATTACTTTATTTCCTTCACATCACATAGCCAAGAACTAGCATGTGGTCTTACTTCAGTTCACCCATATACGCTTTACTCATGCAAGAGTAGAGTTTGTTTCAACAACAAAACATTGACAAACTGTCCTAATTTATCTTGACTAACCCTGCAAAAAGAAATTAGGTTAAAAAAACACATCATCCAAAAATGGCCCCCCAGAACACACAGTATACCTAGTAACTCAATGACTCCTGCCAGGATATTATATTAAAAACAAAACAAAAAAAAAGTCATCAACAGCCCCCAAAACACACAGACCACTAGTATCTGATTGACCATGCCAGTGTATTATATTAACAAAAATCAACAGTCTCCAAAACACAGTGCCTCCCTAGTATCTGGTTAACCCTGCCAGAATGGTATATTACAAAAAGAAAGTCATCAACAGCCCCCTAAATACATACACCACCTACAAGTTGACCATGCCAGGATATTGTTAGAAAATCACAAGCAGCCCCAAAAAACAGCCAGGTCAGTGCAGATTTTGTCTTCTACTACCATTTGGTTGACTCTGCAAGACTCCAGGCCTAGGATATTAGAAATAAAATTTATACAACTCCTGCACCATTTAAAGAGTATGTTAATCTTGTCAGGAAATAATAATTAAATACAGAAATTATCTGGTTGATCCTGCTAGGAAAAAAATGCAGAAAGTATCTGGCTGGCCCTGCCAAAAAAAAAAAAAAACAGTCAGAACTCATGATTTTTTTTTTCACTTTTTTATACAGGTGATTAAAAAAATCTTCCATGCCAAGGAATCCTTTACTTACCTAACAAGTTATCCAGTGATGTCACAAATTTAAACGATCCACTCAGTTTTTTTTTATTTGTTTCTCGATTGTCCATATCTTTCACTCTGCCTATCACAAATTATCTGTAACTTAAAGCATCAAAACTGAATGCGAGAGCAACAGGACTAATCAGCAGCCATGTCACATACTCAGATTACGTGAGTTGGCTGCTGACATAACAGTCCAGTTAGATTCCAGTTTACTACGGTTAAAACTGCAATGCCTTCTGGGTATCTTCATTGATGCCTGCAGACTTCTTAATCTGGACTGTTTTTGAAAGTGTTCAGCAACAAGAAAAATATTTTTTTCCTTTTTCTAAAGCAGAACTTGAGCACGCATGTGTGCTGCTCCAAGTTTTGTGAATCATTGCAATTTTGACATTACATACTAGTTTGCAAATTGCACTGCTACTAGTGTTTAAAAATATTTATACTTTTTTTTCTTTTGATAAAATGGGGGGGCTGCATCGCAGCAGTCTAATAGCATGAGCCACCCTGTGTTTACTGCCTCTACCTACTACTATTGGTGGATGCAACAGGTAACCAAAACTTCACCTGCTAAATGAAGTGCCAGTTCCACTTGTTGCTGCCAAAAGAATTGTGTTAATTGCCCTTGGGAAACTGAACCATGGTTTTGCTGCATGTTAGTGCCCTATACAAGGGGTCACTGTGCTGCTATATCAGACTATAGCTATTGCTGCCAAAGGGTTGTTAGTGGCAGTCAAGTCCATCACCAAGCCAAGATCCACATCTCCCCAATGCCTCTCAGGTGTGATGATGACCTTGAGGCATAATTAGCTACCTTTGAAGGGCTTTCCAGGCAGGAAGGGTGGAACTGTCCTCCTGGGTATGCATCAGAACACATCTCATGGTGGAACCCCTTCATGCTTACATGGACATTCACAGTACAGATTGTGGCAACTTTGACAAAATAAGAAAGAGTTTACTGGCCAGGCTTGGAGTCACTCCAAAGACACAAGTCCACAAAATAAGAAAGTGTTTAATGGCCAGGCTTAGAGTCACTTCAAAGACAAAAGTCCACAAGTACCACAAATGTCTGTTTTCCAGATGTAAAATTATAAAAGCACAATTGTTTGATATGAGCTGAAACATATAACAAAATATTTGTTAAACCCTGATGGTCTTAATAGTTAGAGATTTTAGTCATAGACAGATTTAAGCAGACCCAGAAAATACAAAGTTTTGTGGCAGTGGTAGAAAGTATTTTGTGTTATCACAGTCTATTTAAAGAGACATCTATTAATTTAATTGACAAAGCTATGCTTCAAGTGTAGAAAACAGGAGCAAATTGTAAAATACTGTGGGCAAGGTTAACAAGAAACTCCCATTCAAGCAACAAAGGATAGGGTGGGAGGATAGGGGGAGTGAAGAGGCTATGAAATGCAGTGGAGCCACCATTAGGCTCACAAAGACTGCATTTTGCTACTGTGCCACTGCAGAACTAATGAAGTGCCTGATAAGAGTTGATAGGTAAGACTCTCAGGGCATTTAGATTCTGGTAGCATTACTATCTTAGTAAAAGTCCAATGCCTTTATAAAAAGAAGGCCCACTCTTTCCGGCCTACAGAAGAAGTGTACATACATGGGAGAAAAGGTGCTGTCTAGTCACCCAGGCGGAGAATCAGACCCAATTTGGGAAGATCCTAGTATGCAATGTCCTACCACACCAATGGTGTAATCATAGGGAATGATTTTCCCTTCTTTAAACACCCATGGTGAGATTCAGAAGGGAATAACTGTAAGGGAGCTTGTACTGCCCCTACTACAGAGGTGTAAACAAGACATCCCACAGACTTACAGAACATAGACACCCACAGCATCCCAGAAAAGAACCTTACTAGAAGGTGTACAGGAACTACTGTCACCGTGGGAGGCCCTGGGAAAACCAATTTAATGATAAACCCTAGTAAAGGTTGGAAAAGGCCGATGAACAAGGTGAACACAAGGTTCTATGTATTCAGGACTAGGAGAAAGTACCAGAGGAAGTTAAAAAAAATTAGGAAAACCAGAAACTTGAAGAGATGATAAAACAAGAAAGGATTAAGAGTAAGACTAGCCCCCAGTATTAAAACAGGCATCACACCAGGGGGAACATAGGGAAGAATCTTTGGAGCATTGGGTGAGCTACCATTCCTCAGAGCGAAGTGGAACCCAGAGATGTCATGCTTACCTTAGCAGGGGGAAATACTGATCTTCTACCTCTCAAGGCATAACTGATGAAGGAGTTCCCAGTCTGTTGGGGCTGCCAGTAGGATTCCTGAACTTTAAGAGGACCCAGTGGGAAGATACAACCCTAAGTTAGGTCAAAGAAATTATATCCAGGGGGCAGTGATTCCTCAGTAGGCTATTACCAGGCTACCCATACTTTGCAATACAAAAAACCTGCTCTATAGTGTAGCAAAATTAAACAAAGAAGTTATAGGACAACTGCTATTACGTAAGCCTTTCATGACTACAGTGATGACAATGGCCCTCAGCCATGTACTGGGGGCCCAAGTGGGCATTGACAAAACTAAAGTGAGGGTCAGGGCCTAGTTCTATTGGCCTGGCATAATGAAAGCAATGCCAAAATAGTGTGCAAGCTGTCCTGAACATCAGAAGACAGCCCTAAACCTAGGATTTAAAAATCCCTTATTCTTCATCCCAGTAATCACGTACACATTGAAAGAGTAGCCACGGACATCATAGGTCCCTCTAATTAGATCCAATGATGGACACCACCATTGCTAATGATCTTGGATTATGTCACTCAATTTACTGAGGCCACACCACTAGGACCACTGCAAAATAACTCATGATGTTATTCAAACAGGTCGGTATACCTAGGGATATATCTTGACAAATGAAGGCACCTCATTTGTATCAATATCAAACATTATTCATCAGTCTTGTCAGGGCTTTCATGGACAACAGTTTAAAACCTGCATTCACTACCCCAAACAGCTGGCTTGGTAAAAAGGTTCAGCAGATCTCAAATGTCCATGCTAAGTTGTAGAGCTAGATTGGAAAATTGAGACCATTTGCTGCCCTATCTGATCTTGTCCATGGGAACTATTGGTATAGTAAAGGAAACATAGGAAGAAGAGGAAATCCCTATTAAACTGCACACAGTATAACACTGTGATAGTCTACAGGAGATGACTGATAATGTCCATTGTATAAGAGTATCTAGAATCGCATACCTCTCAACATCTTTGCTGAAGAATCAGTGATTAAGCCAAAAAATGATGAGAGGTAAAGTACCAAAATCTGGAACAATTTTTAAGTGTTACTCTGATTCACTTAAATGTTAATAAAACAACAGGTTTTGCATCAAAATGCATTTTCTATAGAATAAGAAGTATGGAACTCTAATACTACCTGATATTATTGATTGACTATAATCCTTAGTGATTTACTAGAAAATCAAACATTTTATTGGGGAAAGGGCAGAAAATGGAGCACAATCAGGGACAGCTGAGACCATTGCAGAGGGCTCAAACTAGTCAATGGGGGTGGGGGTATTTATTTATTTATTTACATTTGTTTACCAGGGTAGAACACTAATCAAACAATGACCAATTACAGGCTCAGTCCGGGTTACATCATAATGGAACAAAACAATGTACAATATACACGTAACAATGGTTTACAGTTATAAGCAAGTATGGACAGTCTGACAAACAATATATACAAACCAAATACATTTACAGTTACATAACTGGAATAGAAACGGGAGAAGTAGAAGTAGTAGGGATATGGGTAGTAGTTGCTACGTTAGGTCAGTTAACAGAGACCAGTAAGATGAAAGAGAGGATTAGATTATATGTATAGTGGGTTTAGAGCAATAGTGGTGTGTTAAGCTGAATCACAGTTTAGGACAAGTGAGTTAATCAGGTTGATCAGATGTATGGGAGGTAAAGGTACTACCAAATGGAGATACTGGTTTATGTGATATGTCCTTTAGATGGACAGCTGCATTCAAACAGTTTTATTACGGTGTATAACAGAAATGCCGAGAGCAGAGAGTTCCCAGGCAATCAGGTCTTTGTTCTGGTTTTTGGCAGTGAGAACAAGTTCCTTGCCAAGGGGCAGGAGCCTTAAGAAGTCACTTGAGACCGACTAAGGTAAACTATAAGGTGAGGTAGATAGGGAAATGGCATCTTGACCAGATATATTACATAAATAAGCTAAATCCTAGAAAGATGCTAAAGTTAATGTAGTTGGTGCAAGATCAGGGGGTCACTGCCAAGGGTAGGAGAAATGTGTACTGCCCACTACTCAAGAGGAAGATGGAAAGCTGTAAAAGAGAAATCAAAGACAACAGTTTTTATTTAACATTTCTTAACTTGGTAAGTATGTTGGTCCACAAATACTTTCCAGCCACTGCTTGGACTACAATGGCAAATATAAATGCAATACATATGCATACATCTTTATAGTAGTCAGTCAAACAGCACATTTTTAAAAGGTGAAAAAGACTTCACGGACCACCAGGCTGTAGTAAAAACACAGAAATTTTAATTCAAAATGTAAGCGCTTTCAGGATACACCCTTCATCAGACATACACAATAAAACAAACAAAAACCGTTTTAGAAGTATTTAAAAATCAATAAGCCAATGAGCATCAGGATCTAATCATCTAAGTCACAGGTCTATGCCTCCTAAGAACAGGTTTTAAAGGTACCACTCCATTGAGTCCTGGACTTCTGTCAGCTCCTAACCTTACAATCCATTGTACCTCACAGTATTCAGTCTGACTGACAATATCGCCCCCTCTGGTGTTCAACTTAACCAGTTGTAAGGTTTTTGTTTGTTTTCTTGTGTATGTCTGACGAAGGGTGTATCCTGAAAGCACTTACATTTTGTATTAAAAGTTCTACACTTTTACTACAGCCTTGTGATCCATGAAGTCTTTTTTGCTGTTCTTTTGTAAGGTTTTGCTTACATGGACCTTTAGTGCCTCTACTTGCAATTGTTGTTTCTTCATTTTTGAAAGGTGGGAGAAAAATTCTGTACTTAAGAGAAAACCCACAGCATATACAGGGGGTCTATGTCATATAATCGAACTTCCAAAATTTTGAACACATGTTCGAATTTGGAAGTTCGGAATATGACAACGAAACCCCAAAACAGAGAATTTTTTCCCAGGGAAAAACTTTGCTGTTCCAAAAAACACGCATACAACACAAGCACACCAAACACCTAATAAACCTACACTACACCTTACATACACGACTATCTATGCACTAACCTTAATCCAAGCCCTAACCCCAACGTCCGTCATACTCACACACTTACCTTAACCTGATCCGAAACATTCGCACCACAGTACAGAAAATGTCGAAGTCGTGGAAACAGCCAACCGAATTCTTTCCCTAGGAAAGAATTTGAATTTCCGAGTCTTCGATGGTCGATTAAATAACAGGAACCCTATACAGGGAGAATAGGCTAGCTCTTAAAAAAAATGGGTTCATATTAAAATACCGAATGCTGAAAACAGCGAACGGTGTTTCATCGACACATATTCAGCGAAAACTGAAAATGTCGAAACCACAGAAACAGCGATTTCTTTTCCTAGGGAGAGAAATTGCTGTTCCAACCCCCCCCAAAAAAAACATTAAACAATTCCAAACACATACACACATACCCTAACCCTAATTATACCCCCCCAAAAAACAGTAAACCGGATGCCCACAGCTAGGAAATCCTACTTTTCCAAATGGAAGCGGTTTTCTGTTTGGTGTCTTCTCGTAACCTGGATCCACTTTTTGTGGATATTTCTTTGGTTCTGTCTTCTGTGTGAATTGCTGAAGCTGGGGTGGCTTATTCTTCTGTTAAGGCCTTATATCTGCTATCATGCATGTTCGTATTCTCCTCCTAACATTGCTCTTGAAGACTACTTTTGTTAGCTCCTCTTCTCTTCCAGAGGTGTGTCTGAGCTTTAAGCCCTGCTTGTCCTCCATTTATTATTGGATCTCAAAAGCTATTTCTCTGTTATTGTTTTCACGGTAAGAGCCTTCCTTATTCTTTAAGGCTCATTCTGCTAGGCCTGTGGCTTCTTCTGGTGCCTTTTTCAGAATTTGGATACAAACTGTATTATTGAGGTAGCTACCTAGACATCTGTGCATTTATACCAAACTACACAAATTGGAGCTTTAGCACTCTCCCTAATGTATGAATTGTCAGTTCTGAGGATGAAATGTCCAGACATCAACTTTATGCAGTATGTTACGGGAAGGGCATACACATGACTTACGCATACCTTAAAAAAGCCGAAAGGCTCTGGTATATGTCTGGCTAATGTTATGAGTACTGCAGTAGTGACGGAAGAACTAGAGCAAGCGACTAAAACTTTAGCATATATATAAATAGTAGGGCTGAGGGATAGATTTATCAGAGACTCTCTATGCTGATGCTGTGGATATATAAAATGTGGTGAGAGAGAGGCAGCACAGGCTCTGTTCAAGAGAAATCATCGTAGGTTTATCCCGGAATCATCTCTGTGTCACTGCTGGACAGAGGCACAACAAAACTAATGGCACAGTTTTTTTTTTTCATTATAAAGGGGGCCAAAAAAATTGGGCTAATTTAGGCTAGGCCCTTAGGGCAGATAGCCTAGTATAAACCTATGAACCTATGAACCTATATGCACGTAACCCAACCCTACATCTAACGAAAAAAAAAACAGTAAACATTTTAAAACATATGCACTTACCTTAACCTGCACCCTAACCCTAAGGTCAGTAACTCTTGCATATTTACATAAACAGTTCCAAACACATACACACTTACCTTAACCCTAATTCTACCCCTCCAAAACAAAAGTAAACAGCTGAAAACACATACACACGTAACTCAACCATACATCTAACGCAAAATAAAAAACAGTGAACACTTTCATGCATATGCACTTACCTTAACCCGCACCCTAACCTTAAGGTCAGTAACTGTTGCACAATTATGCTCGGGAGCGATACCAGACAAGGGACCACACTACACTTCAGAACATGGCAAAGCAATGAAGCGGTCAAGCGACTTCTTTCCCAGGGAAAGAATTTGCTGAACAGCCACTTCGCTGTTTTGCCTGTTCGCCCTACATGTCGATGAAAACGCATTCAACAATATGCCTTTTTGTCGTTCTAATAGGAACCCAAAAAAAAAATGAGCAAAACCCTGGACCCTGTAGCTGTGAGGCAGAGATCTTAGTGACCTACTGTGCTGACATGTAAGAGAAATACATCATAATCCAAGGATGATGAGCAACCGGAAGTGTTGCAGATAGTATGGCTACAGGAAAATAGAAACTGTGGGAACTGTAATCATTGAATAACAGAGAGGCTCCTCTAGTCATGTCTCTAAGTAAAGTCTTAAGCTGCAAGAAGGTACAGTTATGCAAGTAAACCTACTATAACAGTAGATGTTCGAATGATTACTGCTGCAGTAGCCTTAGCTTTATGAGTTATATCCTGCTGAGGATATAACAGCTGGACATCTGTCAAAGCTTCAGGGAACTTTCCTTTTGATAACAGCATTAGTCAACCTGAGATGAGCTGATCAAAAACTCAGGTTTGGGAACTAAGCTCTTCATAGTTTAATGCTGAGAGATAGAAGAAGGCTAAAACCCTTACAAGGAGAATGCTAAGATAACAAAAATAAAGGTCCTCACCCTGGCAACAAAAACATACAAAAATGGGGGAGGGGGAAGGGAGGGATGGAGTGAGAAAGCAGCAACTGAAGCAGTAAACATCTACTGTTACAGTAAGTTTACTCATACAACTGCTCTATGGTCATCATATGGATCACTGTTGCAATAGCCTTAGCTATATGGATAAATTGTCATAGTTTAAACTGATTGGAAGGAGGAAGGATGAAGGTCCAGGAGTCCCTGGAGAATGATCCTAGCAAAGCCTTTCCTAGACCTGGAGAAGAAACCTACTTTATAGTGCTTTGTAAACGTGTGTACAGATGACCAATTTGCTACTGCTAGAATACTTTCCAAAAAATGCAGATGAAGCCATGGGCCTAGCAAAAAGAGCCTTGACCCTACCTGGAATTGTCTTCTTGTGGAGGGTATATCAAAAGGTAATAACATGAGACAACCACTTGGAAATAATGTGTTTTGGCACAGATTGTCCTTCATGCTTACCTTCACAAGAAATGAATAACATTTACAACAAATGGGCACCTGATCATATTTCCTGAAAGATTTTGTTATGTCAAGATAGGACCTGAGGTGTCTGTGGTCATCCAAAGTATGGAATATCCTTTTACCCTAATTTTTAGGTTGTGGAAAGAAGACAGGGAGATGGATAGTTTGGCTTAAAGTAAACACAGACACCACTTTAAGCAGAAAAGAATGATTAATCCTTAAGGAAACTCTATCTTTGTGGAAAATTATATAAGTTTTTCCCACTATAAGAGCTTGCAACTCAGAGGTCAAAGCAATTAGTAACACTGTTCTCCATGTCAAGAACTTCAAGTCAGTCTGATCAGCTGGTTCAAATGGAGCAATGGTTAGTTTTTGTAGCACAAAATGCAGATCCCAAGGAGGAATCACCTGTTTCCGAGGATGCTGGTATGCACCACCCCTTTTAGAAACAATTTCACATGATATTGCATTGAAAGAGGGGGAGTCATGGGCAGACATGCTGAAATGGATGCCCAATTAACCTTGATGGAGGAGTAAGACAGGCTAGAAGATAGCAACTCACACAAGGAATGTAAAACCAGAGAAGTACTTGCCCTGAATAGATGCTGGTTCTTTTCTTGGCAACAACTAGAAAACCTTTTCCACCTACTAAGATATGATTTTCTAGTAGCGGGGTTTCTTGCCTCCATTAACACTTATTGCATGTCCTCATAAAAAAGGTACCTAAAAGGTATTAAGATTCTATCATCCAAGTAGTCAGTTGCTGTTGTTTGAAGATGAGATGTATCAAACACCCCTTGTGTTGTTTTTAAATAGGTTTGGTCTATCATAAAGCTTGTGGTAATTGCCCCTGGCCATTTCCAAAAGAAGGGAGAACCACTGTTGACTGGGCCAGAAGGGAGTCACCACAATGATTTTTGGGGAGTCCTTCTGAATCTTCAGAATGTCCCTGGATATTACAGGAAATGTCAGAAAACATACAGGGATATACCTGTCCAAGGAAAAGAAAAAGCATCAGTCTTCTTTGCCTTCTTACATGGAATGCTTGAGCAGAATTTTGCCAAACGATTGTTGTGAGCGGAGACAGAAAGATCTACTTGAGGTGTTACCCACAGGTGAGTCAATTATTGGAAGACCCCAATTCAATTTCCATTCATGAGGGTCTGTTCTGGTCCTGCTCAGCTTGTCTGCCACATAATTCTGCTCTGGTAGTATTTGTCTATAGAGGGAGATCTGTGCTGAAAGTCTACATCCCAGTCTACCAAGGCTAGTCTGCACAGAGGGTTTCCCTCTTGCTTGTTTATGTACCAAATCATTGTGATGTTGTCTGTAAACACCTGTAGAGGTGCCAGAAACCATGGAGAGTTGAAGTAGTTGACAGCATTTATACATGCCAACATCTCTTTTATGTTTATGTGTTTTGGTCTGTCTTTTCTGTTCCAATGACCTGCACTTTTATCCACAAGCAAAGTTTGAGGTATCTGTTGTAACAATTTGTGCTGGATCTGAGGGGGAGAATGGGAGACCCGGATTCTGCCAAATTTGGTGTTTCCATCCAAAAAAAACTTTTCACAAACCCCCAAACTAGAATTTAGAATGTCAGGGGATGTTGATGTTGGGGCCATACAGATTTCAGGTACCATTTTATTTTTATTATATGATGTCTTGCAAGGGGGATCATGAGAATCATAGAAGCCATGAGATCCAGAATCCTGAGAAATTCCCTAGCTGAGACAGTAGTCTGAGTAGAAAAACTCAGGAATAGATCTTTATACAGATCTAATTTTTTCCAGTAGAAGAAAAGCTCTCTTTGAACTGAAATATCCAGAAGGTACTCCAGGAAAACAATCCTATAAGAAATAATTCGACAAAACCTTTGTGTGATTTCCTGTAACTTCAGTCTGTGTAGGACTTCCTTTATCCAGGTGAGAGATTCCTAATACTTTGTAAAGGATTCTGCAAAGACAAGCAAAATATCTAAATAAGAAAAATGTGAACACCTTGTGGTCTTCAGTAGGCTATCACAGGAGCAAGACACTTTGTGAATACCCTTAGAGCAGTGGATATATAAAAGGGAAATGCAGAGAACTGCTAATGTGATCCAGACACAGAAAATCTTAAGAAATGTCTGAAATTTGGATCTATTGGAATGCAATGCTATGCATTTTTTAGATCTTGGACCATCAGAAAACTCAAATGGAGGGGGGCGTGGCCAAGGATGAACACAGGATAGCAGCAGATTTCTTCAGCTCCACCAACTTAACTGCACTGACAGGAAATAATTACTTTAAAAATCAACTAATGAAATAATTTTCTTTCTAAATACGTTTGGAATATCAGTTTCTTGAATAATATCTAAAAAAGAAAGAAAATTTCAATAATTTTCCTGTCAGAAATCATCTTGGAAATTTCTCTTTCATCACCTCTGTTCAAATTGAGTCCCAGTAAGGCAAACAGTCAGGATTCCAGCATCAAGAAAGAGCTTCAGTCTCTAATATCTACTATTCAGCAACTAACAACCAAAATGGACAAACTGGATACTAAAATTGATAACTTCATAGAAAAAAACTATAAAACAAATGGATTTGTTACATCAAGACTTGCAACAACAGAAGGCTCAGATTACAGGCATAGAAGAGACTGTTAATGATATGGAGAACAGAATCCAGGAAGAAGAAATTAACATTGAGTTTTTGCTGAAGCAGAACACACACCTACAATCCAAACTTGATGACCTGGAAAACAGATCTAGATGCAATAATATTAGGATTTTTGGACTGCCAGAAAATATTGAAGGTAACAACATTACTTCCTTTTTAAATACTTGGCTTCCCAAAACTTTAGACTTGTCAGAAGCATTTTCTTTTGGTATTGAAAGAGCCCATAGGTCCTTATCTAATTTTAACTCTAACAAAAAGTATCCTAGATCAGTTATAGTAAGATTTTTATCATCTTATGACAAGGATATGATATTAAAATCTGCATGGGCTAAAGCACCTATTAAAATTAATGAGGCAACTGTGCATTTTGACAATGACTATTCTTCCTTGGTAATAACTAAAAGAAAAGTTTTTTTGCCATTAATAAGAGAGCTTAAGAAAGCACAGTTCAAAACTTACCTTTTATTTCCTGCCAAACTAAAAATCTTTTTACCTGATGGCCCTAGAATTGTTGAAGACTTGGACTCTGCTTTGCTGTATATTAAAAAAAATAAGATATTAGATAAAATAAAAGATATGGAATGGGCAAGTCCTTCGTTAAAGAGGATGGCAACAGGAACTTCTTGGAAGACTTCAGAGAAGCAAAAAAGACTAAAAAACAAATGACATGTTCTATAATTTTTTTTTTCTTTTCTTCTCTCTTAATCTCTTCAAATACAGTTACTGCATCTCCAGAAAACCACAAATATTTTAAAGATTTATTCAAAGTTATTTTTCTGTGTGCAAAGAAATGTTTTTGTTTCATAAATAGTCAAACTCTCTGAGGAACAAATAACATGCTATCAATCAACTTGTTTCTCTTTGTGATAAAGAGACCTAAGGTTAGTAATTTGATACATTTTCTTTCTCTTCTTGTTTTAAATAATGGCATTCTTTATAAACTATGCATTTAGTGAGGGGTGGGGGAGGGCAAGGAGAGAAGTATGATGTAAAGTATGGAAAAAGTGAAATCATAACTTATTAGTTCTTTAAAACTATATATGCTGTTTAAACACTGTTGCTAAATATTATATCATGATTTTATTGCTTATACATGATTACAAATAATATGTCATGATATAATTGCAAATAATTAGAACCAAAATAGTTGTAAGTAATATGTTTTATGTTTAACTTTATTAATACAAACAGCAAGTAATATTTCTTTGTAGATACTCTTTGTAGCTTTTTTTTTCTTTCTTCTCTCTCTCTCTTTCTTTTTTCTCTACTCTCTTCTTTTTTTTTCTCTCTCTCTCTTTCTCTCTTATAAGTACAGTTATATGCTTCTGATAATACTGATATATGTATATAATAAGATTTGTATGAGAAAATGAAATGGGGCATATAAAAATAGTTGTATAATATGTTAAATAACTGTAGGCTTGGTTTCACTGTCATAGAGACTGTAATGACTTGTAAAATACTTTGCGAAGGTTTTGCACTGTTTAGTTTCATTTGTATTACTAAATGAATGTCAGTCACTTGTATTTACTAAAATTCCCACCAGAATGTTAAGGGAGACAATTTGGGATGTGGGTTACCTCGTGAATAGTGTCCTCAAGTTGTTTTAAAAGCTTCAACACTCAGAATACACGCAGAGAAGCTGAATGCAGTCATTTTGAACTTTGACCCCTGATTTCACACTGACACATCGCAGATTCAAGAAGAACACTGTTCCAGGAAGTAGAACTGCTGTAAATGCGACTTTGTGATGAAAAACGAACCATATGACATCTAAATGTGAGTTATTCTTTATAACAACTTACTTATTTAAGATGTAATTTATAAAATATGAAAGTTATAATGATTTTAAATGATTCAGTATGCCATAATAAGCAAGTGAGATATTATAGAAGGTAAAACATATATACACGTTTTTGAAAGCTTACATGACTGCAACATATTATTGTATATAAATACTTATGATTTAAACATATATAATGTTATAAATAATTTGACTTATCTAATTGACAAGCACAAGTATCATTATGATTATATCTTAGAAGAAACTGTCATGTGACATATTTTAAAGCAGCAGTTCAGATATATAAAATACAGATGGCTTTCTTCACAATGATTTATGTATAACTAGGAATTTTCATTGCTCTGCAGTATGACTTGTAAACATATGTATGAGTATAAATATTTTATTTACTGGCAATAATAAGTATGAGAAGAAAGCTTTGGTACAAGTAATTTAAAGTTTTTAAAACTGTTAACTGCATTTCTATGGCAGAAAGTAGGAATACCCTAATATATGTAATGTCTGAACCATTATAGCCTAAGTTATTGAATCCAAATGAACATAAGAACTTATTTTTACAAACTTTTAATAAACTAATATATAGATATGCCCCTTTTTTTTTCTCTCTCTCTCTCTCTCTCTTCCTTTCTCTCTCTCTCTTCTCGGTTCCCATTATCAAGTTTATTAGAATGCTATTTTGATTATGAGTGTATTTTACAAAATAGATGTACATAGTAATATGAGCTGTTTCTAAATGTTCTTATTTGTTTATATGAAGCTGATTTATAAATTGTTTAGCTTTGTCTTACTAGATAATCTAATTAAATGAGGTTAACTTTAGTTAATAATAGTTAGTATTGAATTGATATGGTGGCAGCTGAGGTACTGCTGCTTAGGATAGGGGATAACTTGAGTGGCATGTGCTACTCAAAGTTGGAGTTCTTAACTCCAGGCTGGGTGCAATGTTTAATCCTAATATTATTTTCACCTGTTTATTGTTGTTTGTATATAGTTCTGACATCCACAATACATTTTATAAACTTATTGTCACTACAAATAAAAGTGAAGCTTATACAAAATCCCATAAGATTTTCAATAAATACAGCTATAATTAATGGTACACCTAAAGGAGGAGGTATAATATCATTTATTTTGTTAATTGTTATTCTGATTATATGTTTTATATGTTTATAAAAGCTAAATGATTTCTCTAAAAGGAATTTCTTTAAACATTAATGGACTGAATAACCCATGTAAAAGGGCAAGTTTAATGAGATACATTAATTTGCATAGGGCCAACTTAGTATTCCTTCAAGAAACACATCTCCTGAAAAGGATATTGATAAATTAGCCACTAATAAATATACAGTCTTGGTTAGTTCAGAACACACTCAGAAAAAAGAGGAGTGGCTATTTTATGGAATAAAAGTATGCCCATACCTAAAACTATTAAGTCTTATAAAGATGATAAAGGAATGTTTTGTATGGTTACAATACAGATTAATGGAAAGACATATACATTAATCAATGTATATTGGATACCAGGAATTGGCATTAACACAGTGAACACCATCTCAATAAGATCATATCATTTTCTATAGGAGATATTATTTTAGCAGGTGACTTTAATTGTATCCTACATGAAAAAGATACTACTACTATAGGAAAAAGGAAAATTACATCTAATGCAAAACATTTAAAGGATTTTGTTAATTTATATCATTTGAATGATATTAATAATCAGATAGATTCAAAATCATTACCATACACTTTTTTTTCTAACAGATAGAGTCTTTATTTCTAACCAGATGGTTACAGACTTAATTAATTCTAAAATCATTTTGTGTCCTATATCAGATCATAATTCAATTGTCTTTGAGTTTATGATAAAAAGTACTTACAATGTTCAGATCAAAAGGATA
This sequence comes from Protopterus annectens, assembly GCF_019279795.1. Taxonomy (NCBI): domain Eukaryota; kingdom Metazoa; phylum Chordata; order Ceratodontiformes; family Protopteridae; genus Protopterus; species Protopterus annectens. The sequence goes on from NC_056737.1 coordinate 325,579,163, forward strand.
CCAGCATACTTAACTCAACTAAAAGACTATAAAGATTATATACTTTCAGAAGTGCAACATTTTTTAGACTTAAACAATACACCTGAAGTCTCCATTGTTTATGTTTGGGATGCTTTAAAATTGTATTTATATGGACAAAGTATCAGATGGTATAATAATAAAAGGAAATCTTGGGACAAGGAATTATTAGATATTCAAAGCAAATTAGACTCATACAAACATATTAATAAAGAAAATATTATGGACAAAAAAGTCATTGAAGAAATAAATAAATTAAATGAGAAATACAAAGAAATTTTAACTCATAAAGTTAAAATAACATTAGAGAAATATAAATTTTGTCTTACTCAATAAGTCCCAAATACTTACATAGACTTAAAAATAAAACAAAAAGGTTGAATAAACAAAATCATATCAAAGAAATTTTCTCCAAGGAAAAAGAAGAATGTTTCTAGTTTACCAGAAATATTAGATGAATTTAGAAATCACTTTCACAAAATTAATCATAATAACATTAACATGGAGCCTAAAGATAAAATAAAGAAATTTATAACTACAAACATGAACAAATAACTTAATAAACAACAGACTAAACTAATGGATAAAAATATTTCATATACAGAGGTTATTACACAAATAAACAAGCTTAAATCAAACAAAGCACCAGGTAATGATGGTATTATACCAGAGAGCTATAAAATTCTTCCCAAAAGTACTTACTCATTAATACATAAGGTTTTTATTTTGGCCCAAAATGAGTTAACAACTCCCCATCTTGGCAATACACATTTATTTCACCAATTTTAAAACCCAATAAAGACCCAACCAGATGCACTTCATATAGACCTATTTCATTACTTAATGTTGACTATAAAATGTTTATGAGTATTTTGCTGATAGATTAAAGACAATCATCCCAGGCATTATAGATATAGACCAGACAGGCTTTATTGTAAATAGAAATACTTTTGATAATATAAGGAGAACTTTAACGTTAATTGATTTTGCAAATAGGAAAAGAAAGATTTAACACTTATTAGTCTTGATATAAGTTCAGCATTTGATTCAGTAAGTTGGGACTACTTGTTTATCTTACTGAAGTGCACAAACTTCTCAGATGCATTTGTAAATCTAATTGAACATCTATATAAAGGAGCATTGGCTTACATTAAGATAAGAACATATGTCTCACAAAAATACCCATTTAAAAGGTACAAAACAAGGGTGTCCACTCTCTCCATTATTATTTACTTTAATAATGGAGCCTTGGGCTAATTTGATCAGAAACAGTACTGATATAGAAGGATTTGATATAGATGAAAATACAATATCTAAAATTCAACTTTTGCAGATGATGTTCTAATTACATCAGCTGGATCTAACTCTTCTATGCAGTCCTTATTTGATAAAATGATGGATTTTAAAAATATCTCTGGTTTAATATTCAATGAAGAAAAAACTAAAATATTACCAATATACACATGAAAAAATGTCCTCATTAATGATTTTAACAAATATATACCCAACTCAGGTCAGATAACTTACTTAGGTATAATATTAACTAAAGATATCAAATCTATTATACATAATAATTATAGTACCTGTCTTCTTAATATACAAAATCTTTTCAATAGCTGGAACAATATGTTTTTTACCATGGAAGAGAGATTCACAATTATTAAAATGATAGTATTCCCTAAGATATTATACGTAATACAATCAATAATACTCCCACCTACAAAAATAATTATTAAGAAATTGAATTCACTAATGTTAAATTTCTTATGAGCACCTAATAGACCTAGGATTGCATTAAAGAAACATACTAACAGCTGGTCTCAAGGGGGCATTTCATTTCCAGACTTTAATCTATATACTATCTCTTCTATTATAAAAGTTATTACTTTGTTAATAGATCAGTCATATGTTGCAAGATGGAAAGATTACTGGGAACTAATTAGCATTCACTTCATGAAAATCTCTTTAATACATAAAAATATTATTGTAAATAACCCCATGTTATTGTTACTAAAAGAATTTTGTACTTCATCCATTACACCAAAATATGTAGTTAGTTACCCATTAAACATTATTATCAGTTATCGTAATTTTATATTCATGCATCCTAAGTATAAGGAATGGAATTTTATTCTATTCCCTATAATGTATACACAAGGTATGCTTTTGTCAACCACCTCTGAAAGAACTCTTTTAGTCACAGAGAATGATCTAAAGTATTGGTATCAGTTGCTGTCTGATAATAAAGTAAAAAATTTAGACTTCTTAAAGCAAGAATTTGATTTGAGAGAAACATGTTGGTTAGAGATTCAGACTTTTAGACATCTTATTAATAAAATTGATTTAATGTCTTTAACAGTTAAAGAATCTGTTCCAATACTGATTGATTACTTGATATTAAATTTACAACATAGAGTTTCTGATAAAGGTAAGCTCTCATACATACATAAAATTATCAGAGAAGAAACTCATTACAGTTCAGATACCTATTGGAATTATTTCATTTCCATTAATGGTGAATCACCAAAACAACAAGATAAACAATATATATTGGAATCTGCTTATAAAACTACTTCTTCCATTAATTGGAGACTTTTTACTTGGAAATGTTTACATAGATCCTTCTATACACCTTTAATGATGAATAAAATAAATAATAAAGACAACTTATGTAAAAGATGTAATGTAGAAATAAATGCTGATTGGGCACATATGTTTTATGACTGTATAAAATTGAAGGAATATTGGAAGTTAATCAATGATTTTTTGCAGGCCCTTTTCACATATAATTTCATTGTTTCTAAATCACTTATATTATTTAGCACACCTGTTCCTAAAAGTGTTAAAAAAGTTAAACTTCCCTTATTATGGTCTATTCTAGCAGTGGCTAGAAAAATAATAACCAGAAATTGGATTTCAGATACCCCTCCTTCATTTAATGAATTTAAAAATGTTATGACTGAAGTGTGTCATATGGAATTGATGACAATAAAATCAAGAACTACTAGAAAAACATCTTATTATATTATATGGGATACTTTACAAAACCTGTTAAAAAAATCTTAGTCTCAATAGCATGAGATTATAGTTTAATCAATTGATTTGATTTGTAGTGGATGTCTTTGTAAATACTTTGGTTATTTTATTGAATGTTATAACTATTTCTATTTTAATTGCTTGTATAAAATTGTTATGATATTTATTTTGTATGTTAAACACAATAAACTTGTTTTAAAAAAAAAGAAAACTCAAATGGAGAATAAGGGGTAACACGTTGGGAAGGCATAACATTTTGAACTTAGGCACTATCACAAACAGGTTTAGAAAAGAAAGATCCATAACTGATCTCCAAGAATCTTCATTCTTTTTTTTTTTTACACCAGAAACTTTCTTGAATAAAACCCTTATCCTAACTGAGGAGGAGGAACCACTTATCTCACCCTTGAGACAATGGATACTGGTAAATCCCCTGAAAAGTAGACATAAACTCCCAGTGCTATTTGCAACCAAGACTAATTACTCTCAGAACTCATCTGTTTGAAACTATCTATTGCCAAAGAGAGTAAAGGATGTTCAGACTCTCTGGAAGGATAAAGGGTTTGCCGGGGGGGGGGGGGGTGAGTCCCACATATATTTCTTTAGATTTATTAGAATGTCCTTTGTTCTGTGGGGGTTCTCATTTCTTTTTAGAGCCTCACTGCCATTGCTTTTTAAATGTTTACTTACCAGCAGGTTGCTGAATTTGCTTATTTCCTTTTTTAAAAAGGTTGTATGGGTAACATTAAATCCCTTGGCAAAACTAGAAAAGTTAGGCTGAAAAATATGAGAGATTCTTTGAATCAGTTTACCTCTCTTATAACACTTGTTTAAGGACCTCTGCTGCATATGGTCCAAAAACGAATTTTCTCTCCAAGGGATTATTCAAAATTTCAGAATTTCCTGGAAGGTTTTGAGAAGGTATCCATACAAACTTCCAAAGAACAGTTCCAGCGGTAGCAGCCATGGAAGTATCATTAGCAGAATCATATGCACAATTGGAACAGTGAGTAGCTGCTTCAGACAGAAGCAACCAAATTCCACAAGGTAGATTTCTCCTCAGAAGAGGAAACATATGCCATAATATTTCTCATATTCTTAAAACAGGCAAGCATAAACTTTAACATATGAGGCTTATAGCTGAGAATTCTAAAAACAAGTGTTGCAGAAGAATACACATTCTCCCCCAAATCTATCAAAAGCTTTGCTTATCCTTGACAGATGGAGAGGATTTGTATTAGCCAAATGTTTAGCAGCATCTGGATTCACTAAAGCAACAGCTGCTGGATCTGATCTGGGATTGGTGTATAAAAGCTTATATCATGGTAAAACTTTATACAATCTGTCCGCTATTGTGGGGGCAGCAATCTGGCTGTTGGGCAAGTTACAGGCTGTGACAAAACATCCTCCAATTTTTGAAAGAACAGGAGGAATAAGGGTAGGTTCTGGAAAGTCCAGTTGTAATATATCAGAATAGTTCTTCAGGGACTGTGCAGTATCATTATGTTCCCACTGAAACAAATGCATTCATTCTAGAAAATGTTTCAGAGAAAAAGAATCCTTCAAAGGGACTTGCTGAAAAAAACTCTCCTCAGAATCTGAATCAGAAATCTGAGGAGACAGAATAGAATCTGTCCCTTCACAATCATTTTGTGGGTCAAACACTTTAAGCTCTTAAGAAAATGAAGAATCTATTTTTTTCTTTTGCCAGAGACATCTAAACTGTAAGGGCTAAGAGGCTGAACTAAACCATGACCTAAGCTTAATAAATCACTCCTGTCCAAAGTAACTGAGACAGGAGAATAAATGTGTCTAAATTTTTCCTACTTTGACAGTAATTTCTGAAAAAAAATAGACCCACTTTTGCCAGCAGTGACCTCTCTAAGGATAGACACAGCATTCTGGCTAGACAGAATGGAAGTCCCTGCCCCTTCTTCCAAGAGTGTCTTGGTCACCAAAGACACTCCAACAGCTGCAAATGACATGTCTAACTCCAAGTCCTTGGTGACTGTAGTACATACACTAGAGGGAACCAGGAAATTGTTATACATCTTTTTTTAAATGTTTGTTGGCATAGGTCACCAATGACTGATGGCACACTTCTCATTTCTTTCATTAAGGAGAGTATGCAGTTTGTTTTAACATTAGGGTACTCTATATGTGGTATCAAGAAGAAGATGATTTCAATTACAGGGAAGTACAGAGAATAAGGTAGCCTGCAACTGCACTTACCAATGCAGTGAATTGTTTTAATATTTCTCTCACAGTAAGTAGCATTACCTCTGTGCTGCATCGCGTGTAATTCTGGTGTCAATTAGCCAGTCTGTAACAATAAGTGAAAGATAAAGGCTTTTATGCACTCTTGACAGGCTGATGAGTTTGCTTGGACATGAATACTAATGAAAGAATGTCTCACAATCACAATCATCAAGGGATGTTCTGTGATGTGTTACTCTTCTTATGAAATCTGGGTAGCTGAAACAACTTAGCTCTTATGATCCACTAATAAAACCACAACCTCATGCTAAGATTCTCCTGTGATAGGATATGAGTTGATTTGTAAAAGTCATAATAAGTTACTATGAATGACATTAAATGTTTCCAGATTCATTAGATATTCTCTGACATGCTTTACTGCAGAAGCAAGTCATTCCATATTTAATTTGATTCCATATTTATTCCATATTTATAGTGTAGCTAATTATGAGGGTAATATATCCATAGATATTCACAGGAAAGTGTCTCTAGGACATACAACATATGTAAGTCAGGCATAGAATGATTGTCACTGTAGACTGAGAATATGGTAATCCCATCAAAATGGCATACAGGTAAAAAATGTAAAAGAAACTTCAGTGATGTTTACTACTGGCTCTTTCTTCCAGTCACATACCTTTTACTGCAAAGGCTTTGATTTTCCATACTGGGTCATTCTGTGCTAACCAGATTAGCTGATTTAAGACCTGGTAAAAAAACATATATGCCATCAGAAAACATTTTAGTATAATGCTTTACATTTACAGACCCAGTAATTCTTAATGGACAACTATGCCCTAAACAAAATGTTTCATTTTCCCAGATTGTATTTTCCTAAATATAAAATTATCCTTACCTTGCCAAAAAAAAAAACATGATTTTAGCTGTTCTTCACCTCTGTGGCATTCATGTCTTACTCAAGTTTTCTCAGTACATCTCACACTGGGTGTCAATGAGATATTCTGATACTTTATTCTGGAATTTGTCTCTTTGGCTCTTACATAATTTTCCCATCACATTTTAAAATTTCTGGCTAAGGAAAGCACACACAACAAGGTATTTATAGCTCTTTTTCCTGCCCAAAAAGGTCATAAACTTACTTAGCTTGTTGGAATTCACAGCTCTTCTACTGTGTGCTGTCATTTATAACCTATTGAGTTTTTTGAGAATTTCATTTGCTTTACTTTGTAGTATCAAAATAACATAATGACTTGAGGAACTAAATAATTTCTGTATTTTCAAAAAAAAAAACTAATATATAAGCACCATTTTTCAGTATCAGAAAAAGAAAGTTTATTACAATGTATTTAAAACATGACAAAGAACCCAAACCAGACAGTGTCACTAGAGAAAAGTTTCAGACACTTTGGAGGCAGTCAGACTGAGCGATGATTTTAAATTCTGCTAATCTAAGTCAATGCAAACAAAACTTAAAAGACTTAGAAGGGTAAGATAATCTCATATTCTAGTGATTTAGACTGCAATAGGAGAAAAACGAAACCTGACTAAAAAAACAAAATCACATCAGTATGCTCCCTTAGCAACATATTTTTTGACTCACTCAAATGGATTTCAACAAATTTGGCATTGACTATCCATATTAGTGTAATCTGTAATGTCAAGCTATGATTAGATATGCAATAGTTGTCCCTTAAGGAGTGTTGACAACCAATGTCTTTAAGTATTGGTGTCCAACTAGTAGCAGCTTTAAGACATCAAAATTAAGACAGTACACTATACGTCACTACATTCTACTCTATTCAAGTGACATAAATTGTTCCTCTACAATGCAACAGTACAACAACATCAATACACAAATCGTAACAGTAACCTGAATTCAAAGTTACAGTACAATATGCTCAATGTTCCTTCAAATAACATCTTACCAGCTATAGTACAAAGGAATGAAGCTCTCATCCCAATTCATTATCAGTGCAAGCACTATGGTTACCATTACTTTGATGGACACAAAAAATTAAAAGGTTAATGTATAGGCTGGTCTAACAGAGTATTAACAGGGAGAGACAGCCTGCTGTTGCTTGACCTAGTAACACTGTTTATCAAAATACCACTCACAGCAACTAAACCTCCTCTGAGAGCACTGTGATTGTAATTATAGGAAAAATCTTCTTCACATAGGGCTAAGAGGCAGGTGCTATATTGACAGGGGGTCATCACTTTCTTCGTCTGTTGTAAAGTTCATTTAGGGTCCTACTGTTGCAATTATGTTTGACTGAGTACTACAGGTTACATGTAATTTGTATAATTTTTCAGAATATACCAATATTGCAGCACTGCTACTCCTAATAGGATTACATAAAATAACAGGCTAGAGTCCCACTGTATGATAATTAGGATATGTCAGATGTACATGCATTCATAGTTGGGCAGACAAAATAAAATAGATAGTTTGTATAATCTGTCCTACTAAAGAAACAGACACTCTGCAGCTGCTCTCCCAGTTTTACTGATATCCTCCATCTCATGTTTTTGGAAGGAGTCAACTGTTCTGCTCTTTGCCACCTAATCCAGTGGCTTATTCTACCTGCTCATCACCTTTTTTCACGAAGAAGTATTTTCTTATTCCCAGGCTGAATTTAGTCTTCTTAATTTGAAATTCCTACTGTTCCTGTTTTTCTTCTTTACATTGATTTCCTAGTACTGTTAAAAAATCCCATCAAATGTACATGCATCTAAGAATAATCCCATATGTTTGATGTGGCTATACATCAGTAATTACTTAGTATCAAAACATTTAGAATGATTGTGTTTTTGTTTTCCAAAAATGCCAGGTTTATTAACTAAAGAAGTGCCAAATCAACAGAGACTCTTAAACAAACATACATTGCAATGTAGTATTGATAAAAAAAAAAACTAAATAAAAAATGTGCAAGAAAGAGGACAAGAGTACTGGAATTAAATCTGCAACAGTGAGGATGGTTATTCAGTGGAATATCTTGGAAAAAGATATTATTTATATTAATTGCTAGAGGAGTTCCAATGCTGATAAATGGAAGAGGAAAAAAGATATTAGTAGATTTGTGGTAGTAAGGGGCTACTGCCAAGGGAGAAGAATTACATTGGCATGTAATTATAGTCCACCTAAAACTGCTACAATGGAGTGTAAGAAAATTTTTAGAGAAATAATCAACTTTCAGCAGCGAATATTACTTATAGGTGGGGACTGGGATTTGATTTATAAAAGTGAGGATGAATCTGGGGGAGCATAGAAGGGAACATATAACAAAAGAGGGTAGATTTCTGAAGAAATTTATGAAAATATTTGAGTGAAAGATGTAAATTTAGTAGTAGGAACTCAGACAGAGAATTTACATATTATTCTCCAGTCTACAACAACTGGGCTAGACTAGACATAAATTATATTTCATAGTCACATGTAGATTTAATTGATAGCTTCAACACACATCCAATCACAATTTCAGATCGTGTGTCAATAACAACTAAGAAAAAATGCAGGGTAGTGAAGTAAAATGAGACAGTAGTACTTCTCCACCAACCTGTTAAAAGAGAGGAATTTAAGGAATGGGTAGTAGAAATTATTCAAGAGTTATTAGGAAAGATAGAAATTTCATTAGAAGTTATAGCTAGTGAGAGGGATAACATTAAAGTATAGTTTAAGAATAGGGTAGAAATAAAAGAAAAACAGATATGGTTAAGAAACAACAACAAACTGACAAAGGTTAAAGTATTGGAGATTAAGGGGGATCTTACAGAACAAGAAGAGGCAGAATTGCACAGTGCTAAAAATAAAATAAGGGAGTATCTAGATAATATGCACTAGATGAGAAAAATTGCTGCTAAGGAAATGTTTTTGATGATAACTCCAGAGCACAAAAACTGTTAGCGCAATGACTTAGGCAACAGAAAGTGGAAAGGTTTGTTGCCAAACTTAGGGAGTCTAAAACAAAAAAAATAAACAGAGATCCTGTAGAGGTATTAGAGTCATTTCGGAAATTTTATGAATATTTGTATAAAGCAGAGAAAAGTGGAAATCAAAAAATAACACAAATGGAAATATTTATAGAATAGTTAAATATGCCAAGGTTAGTGGAAGATGAGGTTCAAAAATTATCAGTTAAGTTAGAGGAGATGAGATAAAAACAGTACAATCAATCTGGAGGAAAGTCTCCTAGAACAGGTAGTATTTCTATAGAAGATTGGAAGCTAGAAGGGAAGAAAGTGATAAAGATCTAGAAGGTTTCATTTAACAGTATTTTAAAAGGAAGGGAAGCACCAGCATCCTGAAAGAATGCTACAGTGGCTGCAATTCCTAAAGATGGTAAAGACCTATCAAACATAGCTTCATATAGACCCATTTCAATTTTAAACTGCGATTATAAAATGGTTATGTCTATAGCTAAAAGAATGGTAAAGGTGTTGCCAAAATTGATAGATATGGGTTAGTGTGGTTTTGTGGAGTGGAGGCAAACATTTATCAACATTAAAAGAATAATGATGATCCAGAGGGAAGCAGAGTCTAAGAAAATACTTCTGTTGTTGGTAGGTCTTAATGCTGAGAAAGAATTTGACAGAGTAAGCTGGGATTTTATGAGTAGAGCAATGGAAACATTTGCATTCCCTGATACAATAATAATGTTAATTAGCAGGATATATGAAGGATCAGGGGCAAAAATTAAAGTTGGAGGGTTCCTTTCTGATAAGTTGTGTCTGAACAGAGAAACCAGGTGGAGGTGTCCTCTTTCTTCTTTGCTTTATATTTAGAACATTTGGCAAAGAAAATAAGGGACTCGGAAATTCAGGGCTATAATTGGTATGGTAATCAAGAAAAAATGACTTTATTTTCAGACAATGTTATTTTGTACCTGATAAAACCAGAAAAGGACATCTCAGTGTACTGGAACATCTTGAGACAGTTTCAAGTCTTTTAAGGATATAACATTAATGAAGATAAAACAAAGGCTACAGCTGTAAACTATGTACCCACATATGAATTGTTGTATCACTACTCATATTAATCTAGACATGATAAAATTAACTTTTTAGGAGTATGGATTAAAAAGGATTATGTTATAGCATCTAAGGATATGTGGATAGAGACTAAACAAAAACTGTGAAAATGGAGGCTCTTGTTTATGGATATGGATAGCAAGACAGAAGCAGTGAAAATGTTTTAGCCCCTTTACCTTTATACATAGGCCAGGCATATTTTTATCACCAGAGGAGAAGTTGTGGTCAGTAATTAATAAATAGTTGAAGGATTTTATCTGTAAGGGGAAAAGGGTAAAGGTCAAGTGGGATAAGATGATCCTTCCAATAGAACAATGTGGATTGGGATTGCCTGATTTGTTGGGATACTTAAGAGCTATACAGTTAAGGATCATACACGTAACACAGAAAGCTATATCTCAAAGTAGAAAGTGATAATGATAAAGGGGGGGGGTTGAAGAAATAAGGAGAGAGTGGGCTTTTACATGCAAATCCTTAAGGAGAAAAACTACAGCTACAGGGAATATTATATTCATATAGTACCAGAAAGTATTGTAAAAACTAAGCCAGCACAAGAATGGAGATAGGTGATTTTGCTGATAAGGAAGACTGCTATTAGGCGAACAGATTATAGGCAAGAGGGAGCTGAAATTTACTGGAGAAAACTGGCAAAGGGAGCAATATATTGGGAGCAAATATCCAGACAGGGAAGGTAACAGAATGGGAAGAAGTCAAGAAGACATTTGGACTACAGGCTAGAGACTGCCCTCCTTAACAGGGATTGATATCTGAGTATAGGCAAAGAGAAAGAGTAAGGGGAATCGTAAGTGAAGACCTTATCTGGTAGAGCTTTTTAATTTAATCTAGAACAGAAGCTGCTGTTAAAAAGGGATAATTAGTAGGGCATATAACATACTGCACAGTGACTATAGGAGTCAATCAGAGGAGGCGAGGAAAGATTAGAAAGATAGTTTAGTTAAGCAATTTACAAGGAAACAATGGAAGGACATATATATGGGTCCAAAATATGCAACAAAAGTCTAGAAGATTTAGAATTTTTGCTTGGAAGTGTTTGCTTAGCTAATTTTATAGCCCAAAAAGACTTTTAGAATTTTTTTCTCAGGTAGATGGCAAATGTTGGCGGTGTGATGGGAAAGAAAGAGGCAACAGTGAACATATGCTTTTGGACTGTAATGAATTGGTAGACTTGAAAAAAATCCTTATAGAGTACTCTATCAGAAATATTGAGTGAGCAAATGTGCATAACTAAGGAAATCATTTTTTGAGCTGGGATACAGAATCTGGATTGCTTAGGCATAGTAAGGCCTTGTTAAGGTTAATTCTGGTAGCTGCCGAAAAAGCAGTTACTAGAAAATGAAAACCAAAGTACTGAATATTTTAAAAGAGATAAAAGAACTGGAAGTGGGATCTTTAGAATAGGGTAGGAGTAAATTATGTACAAAAAAAATCGAAATTGTGGGAACAATACATATGGAATAATGTTTTGGAAGAGAAATGAGGTTTAAGAGAAGGTAGGGATTGATCAATTTATGTAATGTTGAATTGATGACAAATATACAAAAGAATATATGTCATTTATAACATCTGCAGCTGGGAATTTGTTAATATGATTTGTTTTCTTTTATATAAATGTATGTTTGCCTATGTCTTAAGTGACAATTCAATGAATGTGTTAAAAAAAAAAAAAAGAAAGACGGCAAAAGTATTATCAACTATTTATTTATAAACAAAATTACTGGAGGCAATATTTAAAAACACAACTAAACTAAGATAGAATAAGGCACATCTCTGGGCTACCACAAAACTTATACCTCATATTTTAATATGGCCAATACAATCTAGTGGGCAAAGTGCCAGGACTATGTGCCAATTGTATAGCTTACAAGTGGGACCCATTCAGTCAATATCAATAATCACAGGCCTATTTGGAGTCTATGCAATGGTTAATAGTGTCCCATTTCTTCCACAGCACATCTGATGTAGTGTAATTCCAGAATCCTAGTTCAAGTTTTCTAAGTTCTGGTAGTATTTCCTAAAGTTCTTGAGTAGCTGGGGAATTCTCTGCTTCCATTTTTTGTTATACTTTTTTGATAATATAAATAGCAAATTACAAGCCATTTGATGCTCTTGAAATATTTCCATAGAATTAATGTTTAATAATCTGTATAGGCAAGATTACACATTCTGATTGCATTTTGATATTGCAGAAACTAAGAAAGGAGTCATATAAAATGTGATTCTTGAATATTTGTATGAAATACTTACCATCAAGCCATTAAAATATGTTTCTAACCTGGTTTGTCTATGGAATTTTCCACAAGAGATAAAGTCAGGTTGTTCTATATCCAGAGACATTTTAACAAATAACCTAATATAGAAAATTCCACTTATAAGCCATGTAAAGGATATTACTTGTAAGGTTTCATAGACATTTGATTGATGTTCTTTACAGATTTTCAAAAATATAATTTTTTATTGATTCAGAAACATCTTCTAACACTTCTTTTGTCTCATTTGAGAGTACTAATGTTGTATTACTAAAAACCTGTATAATTTTGAGAACAGTTTCTTTCCCATCTTTTCATAGGTCACAGAGGATAATTCACTATCATTATAAACAAGCGGCATTTTATGTTATTTGCTGGAGCACTGTTGATTTTGTATTAACCCATTTATGATTAATGAGGAAATTAGAGTGGATAATATACAACTGAATCTGAAACTGCCATTTAGAATGAGATTACTAAAATCAAAATATGATTAAATCCATATATAATTCTTAAAATTCTCACAATAATTTCTTAACATACTTGTGCCTGACCACAAACACAGGCATTTTTTATATATCAAAATAAGGATGAAGTTGCTCAATTTTTTATAATCAGATAATCAAATGATTGATTCCTCTAAAATATGATGACAGTTAAACATTTGCTTATGAATATAACTGAAATGTTATGCTAGCATAAAAGAAATTAGAACTGGAATAAAGAAATTTCTTTTCCTTCCATACTCACCATGATATTAAAGGAATATACTGCCCAGCCAAATAAACTTTAACAAAATCCTTTTATTGATTACGCCATTTGTCTTTTTGGAAATATAAAAAAAATCATCTGAAGCAAAAATAAATAGCTTGGTAAAAAGCAAACATTTAAGGAAATCATTTAAGGAAATCAGTTATCCCCACCGTAAAAAGAAAAATCACAGATGAAATAATATTCTGGCATTTCAAATATTTGAACGGCTATTTGAGGTTATTTATTAAATACTGATAAAGTAATATTAGAAAGAGAGTCAGCCAGATATTTAATAGATTAACTTTTTGTTTGTTGTTGTTTCCTTTTTCAGTATAGCTAATACTCATGTTTTATGTTATTAATGTTATATTCAGATTCTACCATAATGATCCTGAACTGATAAAAAGAGCTGTATTATGCAACTAGATGGATTATTAAAATACAGTCAGCTAAAACTACATATTTTGAATAAGTTTTTAACTGCAACATTTTTATGTCTATACTGTTTTGTAAAGCATTTAAGATTGGCTTCATGGCAAATGTAAATTAGGAAGCCTTATCTAACTGTAGAATATTGATAAAATATTAACAAATAGTATTATTGCTTTTCAGCTGGTGCTTGGGTATTAGTATGAATGTAATAAAATTAATTATTTGGAGGTCTTAATTCTAATAATGATTGAAATAATTATCTAACAGAAATAAAGGATTTAATATCATTCAGTGACATGATGACTCCTTTGTAAGTGACTTCTCATATTGGAAATACTGTAACAGCAGATCTAGGGATAATATATAATGTCTGATGCTGCAGTACTTTACAGTATGACAGATATTCTAAAGTAAAGGAACTTGGAGTTAGTATACATAGCTAGCATGGCTGTGGGGGCATAGCCTCTCCAGTGACAGAGTGAACGGGAAGGGGGCTTGCACCCTTCCAAAAATCCTTAGCATAACAGCTATTTTCATGATTTGTTTTTACAGTTATAAAATCAAAACATATTTTTTACACATCTGGGACCTACATAATCAGATATTCTAACAGTGAAAGGGAATAATCCTTAACACATCCTGTAACATTTTGAACTAAATAATTAGTTTCTGTTATAACTTTACTAGGGCTAAATCCAAATTAGAATTTGGATGCTAATAGATCAACATATCTTAAAGAGAAACTATCCATGATATTTTCAGCGATGCTGTATTTGTTATGTAGTAAGGCAATACAATTAATTAATAATGTATGTAGTGTTTCTTTAGCAGGTAAGGAAATGTGTTCAAACACCATTGTCAGCCATGACCTGAGACACAACACAATTCCATACATATACACACATCATATAAATTTCAAAACATATACGATGCATAGATTGGTATTAATAGCCTATAAAACTAATTACAACATAGATGGTTGCTGAAAGATAAAATGTTGGAAATAACACTGAGTAAACTGTAAATCTTTGGAGTACAGCAGATAAAAGTCAACAAAATAAGTAGTAATGGAAAAAATGAAAACGCAGCAGAAGTGATGGCTAGCACTAATTAATATACCAGTCAGCTTTGTAAAATGGTGGAGTATAGAGAAGTAAAGAAGGAAATCATGAAATTCTAATGGACAGCTTAATCAAGGTTGTAAATAATGCAAGTTCCAGTGTCAGGTATTAATATCAGAGTAAACTAGTGAGCTAGGAATTACTCTAAAAGAAAGTATATCCATATAAAGCTTTCAGGTGGCTAGCAAATGTAAATCTGAATGTATTATAATTAAGTTTCTTTGGGATATTAGAAAGAAGGCAGTTCCTTGTGGCTGATGAAACTTTATTGAAGGCCTCTTCTCCAAAAGTCAAACCAAATGTAGGACTATACAAGGTGAAAGAACTATATTCCCACGTTCTGAATGGGTAGTAGAGGGTCTTGATCTATTACTTGATGGTTAGAGGAGGGACATTTATGATGTATATGCTTTTAAATATGATTGTAAGTAAGAGAGTAGAGAAGTTGCTATGGGCCATTGTTGATATCCACTTTACTTTCTTCAGAGGCAGACAATGGTACTATCTATTGCCAGATAAACAAATGAAATAACAAATTTTGTTATCCATGGATTGAAGGATGGGTGTTATAAATGTACTTCTGATGGCAGTTGTCAGAAGTGCATATTTAATTTAAATATAAAGAGTTTCAAATCTAAAGATGTCCTTTTTTTAAAGGTCAAAGGGTTTATGATCCTATTAAGATGTTTTCAGTTAAATAAGAATATTACAAGTAAGAGTTTCAGTATCATCTTTAAAAGAGAGTGATGGGTCAAGTCAAATGCTTAGGTATCTATGAAGAAAGTTTCCAGAAATTGAGAGATCAAGGAGAGTTAGACACCTGGATACCAGTTGCATCTTTGATTTGTTGATGTGTACCAAGGGTCATATATGAGGTTTTAGCAAAATTAATGATGAGCTTCTTCTTGTATAGCTAAAAGCAAAAGGGGTTTAACGTTCTTTATATTTTCTTCCTGTACTGTGACTATTGATTTTCCACATTTTAACAAAAGGGTATTCACATACATTGTTATCTGAAGTTATGGAAGTGTTAAAGAAAGATCATTAATAAACAGAAAGAAAAGTCTATGGCCCAATACCAAATTTTGTGGAATACCTATATTTAGATAGCTAATATCAGACAAATATGAAGTAGTCCTTACTTAAAAAATAAGATATAAAAACATAGTTGCATAACAACTTGAGTGGGATGACTCCAAAATCAAGATATTCAAGTTTTTTGAAGTATGGTGTAGCTAGCTGATTTGCAGCCTTCCCATCTGATCAAAATTACACCAGTAAGAATGTCTTTCTTTATATCAGAATATTATAAAAAGTGCACATAATGACATAAATGGCTCTCAAGTTATTATAAAAGCCATGTTGTATACGGCAGAAAAAGCTATACTTACATAAACATTTGACTGTACTCAGGCAGAGACTGGCAACTAGTCTATAATCTTGAGGTCCAGTTGGAAAGGAAACCTTTAGTAGGGAGTGGACAGTGGTAAAGTGAGTGGGAAGAGGTAAGATGGGAGGGTGCCAGAAGTCATTGAGAGTCTAACTATGGGACTTAAAAGTATAGAAATTCCAGGAGCCTCTATCGTAAGGAAAGCTAGATGTAGGGGCAAATACTTGGAAGAGGAAAAGGTATATAATTCCCCAGGAAATAAATGTCTAGAAAGAAGAAAATTGAATGGCAGGGTGCAGAAGGCCTTTGTAGAAATAAGCTTGAAAATGATGCGGCAAACACAAAGCTTCCTGAATATTTTAAAATAAATTACTCAGTAAAAACAAACTTATAAATACAAATACTGAAAATGTGAAAATGTTTATAATATTTTAAAATATATTCAGTCAATTCAGTGAGACAAAATCAAGACAAGTATTGTCAGCAATGTGAGAAATAATGAATATATTATTTAATGTAGTTAGAAGAAATATCAGGACAAAGAATCTTCCCATTGACTTCAAAGGTCTACCCCTGAGCAGACTAAATGCTGACCTGTTGATTAAGCCCAAAGGGGTGACTAACTCTTAAGTGCAGTTGCCATTACAGCTCTTTCTGTTCTAACATACTGTTAAAGTCACCTTTAGTCATTTTATTAGAGCCATATGATCTAACACTCAAAAGACAATTTTATGGAACCACTGCAGACCAGTGAATGCTAAATTAATGTACTATTTCTATACAAATGCTTTATAAAATGTTGGTGCTCATAAATTATGTGTGGCAGCTTTCTAGCAATACTATGCCTGTGGCCTGAAAATTATAATGTCTTCTGGGCCCAACTGCTTTTCCCCATGTGGGCTAAATTCATTGTAGGTCTATTCTCAATGTACCTACAGAATGAAGAAAAGCAACATGTAGGTGCCATTTGGTTTTCTGGTACTGTAACTGCATATACTCTTTTTTTAAAACATCTTCATTAAAAGTTGTTGTAGACAGTGACACAGGTACACATATACATTAATAAAAAATAAACCACAGTAATATTTACCATGCAGTATACATATCTGTTTTGTTTTTAACAATTGCCATTCACTCCAACATAATATAAATTACTCAGTTGCTAGCTTCCCTTAAATCATATTCCTCCAATCCCAGAACATTATTCTGCATGGGTTTCCCCAGAAATTTCATTTATTTCTATGTGATTTGCTCCTTCCCTTTTCTAAAGATCCCACATCCAGTTCTTTTATCTCCTTCACTATATTTAGTACTTCAATTATAGCTGTTTTTGATTTAGATTTAGATTTTGATTTTCTAGTAATTGCTTTTTTGGCAGCCAATAGCACTAAACTTAATAAGGGCTTACTGTGTCTATGCAATTTAAATTCTATGTTCCAACTTAAAAGAATCATTCCTTAGCTACAATAATTTGCTTCTTCAATATTTTACCTCCAGAATTTGCTAACTACCTGAGAAAAAAAATCTCTGATGCCTACTTGGGGGTATAAAACTGCCTATGTAAATATTTCCAAGCACAAATCCTAAACCATACAGATGTCCTCCCATTGTTCCTTTGTAAGTTGCCATTCTGTTTTCTCTTCCCAGTGCTTTCTAACCATGTCTGGTTGATTCTTACAGTTGTCATGTCCTATTAGTTATCCCTTTTTAGTAACAGCTTCTGTTGCATCAGCAACTAGAAATGCCAACAGAGCTGGTCTTCTACTTAGGACTCCCCTATCCCTTTCTCTTTGCCTATACTCTGTTATCAATCCCTGATAGGGAAGACAGTTTATAACTTACAATCCAAACTTCTGCTTCACCTCATCCCACTTTATTACCTTTCCTTTTCTAACCATGTGCTTACAATACCTTGGTTCTTTTGCTATTTTTCTTCAGTAAATTATAGTCCTATATTACCTGTTTTTTATATCTGTTCTTGCAGACATCTATACTGGTAAAATTTACTTTCTCTATCCCCATGTTGACATAGTTCTTAGAATACTTTCTGCTGCTTTATAAATAAAATATTCTGTATGCTTATTGTTATTCTCCTTAATGACCTGCATCTAAAATCATACTCTCTCCTTATTTCTCAAAATCTCCTCCCTGTTTCATCATCATTATTTCTTTCCACTCTGAGCTATGACTTTTTGGTTGTTTTATGTATATGAGCCTTAACTGTATAGCTCTAAAGTAACTATTCAAATCAGATAATTCTAAAGCACCTTCTTCCAAGAGCAGAACCAACTTAGCCCACTTAACTCTGGCCCTCTTTGCCTATGAAATAAATCCCTTCAATTCTTTACTTATTATTGTTCACAACTCCCCTGTTTCATAAAAATATGCCTGACCTATATAAAACTAAAGGTAGTAAAAACATTTTAACTGCTTATACCGTACTCTCCATAGCCATAATCAAGAGCTTCCAGTTTCTCAGTTTTTTATTATCCTTTCTTTAGTTACATATCCTTAGCCAACATAACAATTTTTTTTTAAATCAGTACACCTAAATTCATTATCTTATCATATCCCCATAGCTATTGGTATTGTTGAACCAGTTGTTGTGTGGCTATATAGTTTACTGCTATAGCTTTTATTTTATCTTCATTAACTTTTACATAGATGTTTAAGGGCACCAATGCAAATTTTGCAAGAATGGCAGGTGAGAAAAAGATAACGTTGGAGATGTGGAAGCACAGAAGCAGGTAATCTTCATATGTTTTGGGAATGCAGACAAGTTAAATAAATTTGTGGAGCCTATATGGAGGTGTGGAGAAAGATATTTGGTAAACAAATACCCTGTACATAGTAGTTTTATCTCTTAGGGATGGGGGTAAAGAAAACAGATGGAAGGAATCCAAGACAATTCAAATTCAATTTGAGATGGATGGGTGTGAAGCTTAATAGCAAAAAGATGAAGGGGTGATTTTGAATGGATGATGGAAAATGGGACCAAATAATACAAAAGTATGCAATTATTTGGTATGTTTGCAGGAGGATAGGGCAGGAAAAGAGGGGGTTAAGAAAAATGGCAAAAAGTGAGACTATTTTATAATATAGGTGTGTAAAAATGGAGTTTGAAACAATTTAGGACTAACTGGAAGGTATAACTATAGATGGAAACTGTTGATGGAGAAAAGGGGGAGGGGTGAGTGGGATTGTTTGAATTTATAATGATGGCAATGAATCTTCTTCTTGTTTTGGCTGCTCCCATTAGGGATCTCCACAGCAGATCAACTGTTTCCATTTCTTCCTGTCCTCTGCATCTTGTTCTGTCACACCAACCACCTGCATGTCCTCTCTCACCACATCCATTAACCTAATCTTAGGCCTCCCTCTTTTCCTGTTACCTGGCAGCTTCATCCTTAGCATCTTTTATCCAATATACTCTACATCCCTCCTCAGCACATGTCCAAACCAATGTAATCTTGCCTCTCTGGCTTTGTCTCAAAACCTTCCAACCTGGGCTGACCCTCTAATATACTTATTCCTAATCCTATCCATCCTCGTCACACCCATTGCAAATCTTAACATCTTCAACTCTGCCACGTCAATCTCTGACTCCTGCCTTTTTGTGAATGCCACTGTCTCCAACCCATATAACATAGCCGGTCTCACTACGCTCTTGTAGACCTTCCCTTTCACTCTTACTGGTACTCGTCTATCACAAATCACTCCTGACACTCTTTTCCACCCTGCCTGTACTCTCTTCCACACTCACCATTACTCTGAACTGTTGATCCCAAGTACTTAAACTCATCCACCTTCCCCACCTCTACTCCCTGCATCCTCACCATTCCTCTATCCTCCCTCTCATTCACACACATATATTCTGTCTTAGTCCTGCTAACCTTCATTCCTCTTCTCTCTAGAGCATATCTCCACCTCTCCAGGGTCTCCTCCACCTGTTCCCTACTCTCACTACAGATCACAATGTCATCTGCAAACATCAGTCCACGGGGACTCCTGTCTGATCTCGTCTGTCAACCTGTCCATCACCATTACAAATAAGAAAGGGCTCAGAGCTGACCCTTGATGTAATCCCACCTCCACCTTAAATGCATCTGTCACTCCCACCGCAGATGTCACCACTGTCACACTGCCCTTGTACATATCCTGATGGCAATGAATATGTCATAATTTTATACTGTATCTAGAATGTTGAACAATGTCCATATTACATTGTATCTTATATGATGGTATCTATTAAATGACATTGTTTAGAAATGTTTATGATTTGACTTCAATAAAAATGATAAAAAAATGTTCCATAATACTAAAATGTCCTTTTCTGGATTTAACCATCTGCAAATAAACTTTTCTTGACTAGTGTACCATTTATACCCTTATTTACTTTGCCAGTGTCTCTAACTATAAAGCAAATAAAGATGAAAGAGGACACTCCTGTCTGGTTTCTCTGTTCAAACATAGCTCATCAGAGAGGAATCCTCCCACCTTAATTCTTGACGCTAACCTTTCCTATATCCTCTTAATCAACCATATTAATCTTTCAGAGAATGCAAATGCTGCCATTGCCCTACTCATAAAATCCCAGCTAACTATGTCAAATACTTTCTCCACATCAAGACCCAGTAACACTAGGAACATTTGTTTTACACTCTGTGTTATCACCGTTCTGTTAATTTTGTGAAATGTTTACTTCCCATCCACAAGCTCACATTGCTTTATATCTATAAATTTTAGCAACACAGTTGGCATTCTCATAGCTAGTATAGCCCTAAACACTTTATAATTATACTATATGAAGCTGGATCATTACTATTTCTGCATATATTCTGCTTGTCATTTTTTTTATTTTATTTATTTTACATTTGTTGTCCGGGATAGTCTGACTGGATGCATGTCCATTTTCAGCGGAGGCCCGGGGAGAAAAGCTCCAAGGGTAAGCAGATACAGCATTACATAATACCAGCATTACATATTACAAAGAGACTATTTACAGTGATTACATAAGTAAGCAAGTTAAACAAGTTCCACAGGTTAGAGTTAATCCAGAGCGTAAATCAGGATTAAATTAAATTACACAGTAAGCTTAATTTTAAGAAAACGTTTACAATATTACCTTTCCTAGGCAGAAAAAAAATCATATCACCATTACCCATTAAAATAATCCAGTAATCAGTAATGATGTTTATGATAGAACAATTATTCACAGAATTTCTGAGACCAAAAGCATGCATGACGTTCCTCCAAACTGCATTACTATTACATATGTCTGCTTGAATCTTACCTCAATATTGGTAAAAGTGTAATTAATCTATATAGTAACATCACTACAGATCTACTTAACCATCTAAAGACTACACCCTCATTCAGCAAATATCAATTTTTGTACTTCACATTCTTTAAAACACTGTTTTATTTGAAATGAGTGTAGATAGTCTGATTTTTTTTTCACCATATTCCTCCTCATGTAGTAAGGATGGCTACTAATCTTATGCAAAACTGTTGTTGGTAAAGGTATTTTTCCTGAAAATCTTAGAATCACAATGACAGTTCTCATTGTTCTATTTTAGCTCAACATTTACATAACTAAAAACATTCCTAAAATAGGTATATTTACATTTCAAAAAGGTAGCAGTAGAAATGAGATAGTTCATAATTTCTTTTCAAACTGTGAGATAGTTCATAATTTTTTTCAAACTGTGTAATAGTACCCCTCCAGATGAAAAATAAATAATTTATAACATGTTTATAAAAGTCACCAATTTGAAATCATAGATACATGTATAAAACCTGCTCTTCCCATTGTCCAAATAACTAAATGCTAGATGCATTTACAAAAAATGATCTTCCCGCTACCCACATGCTAAATGATAGATGTATATACAAAACTTGTTCTTCCAATTGTCCTAATACTCAGTTTGCAAATGTTGGAGTTACTGACAACCCCAGTGTAGCACCATGCTAATTTACAATCATCTTTCTCAAACAAAAATAAACTGTTACGTGATACCATATTTAATAATGCACAAATATTATTAACATCTGTAGTATTAAAATTTTAATGATGAGCAAATAATTCTCTTCTCTGGAGAATACTTGTCCATAAAGAAGAAATGCATAGAGCAGCTAAAATAAAATCAGATGCATCTATCTCAAACTGGGCAATTTTCTCAAAGAAATTCCAAGAATCATAAATATAAGATGGAACAGATCAACCAACAGGATTTAGCTTACAATCTAAATATAAAAGTATAACCCTGCAGCAACAATTATTGAATGAAAGGTTTGGTAAAAATCTTTGTGCATTTTAGGGATACCAAAAATTATATGAAACACTGATATCCTGTAATGTCAATTTTAACAGCTGTTTACATCAAGCAAAACATTTATAATATCATATCATATTATAAAACTGATAGTGAATTACCCAAATATTTTCATTATCCCCTTTCACCCAGTAGTTGCTGCTACTGAATACAACTTTATATGGTAGTTGTCTTAATTGTTTAAGGAAATGTATTCTAGAGTTGAGTAACAGTACTGGAAAAGATGTATTCTAGAGTTGAGTAACAGTACTGGAAAAGGTTGTATCACCATAATGATTATTAAATAGCAGAATTACAGTAAGACCCAATGATTTTTGACCTGAGATTGTGCTGAGAAATGGCGCTGAGTTAGTGACTCAACAGCACATTTGTTAAAAGAAGAGTAAACAACATGTTTTATTCTGAGTTGCACAGTAGCTACATATTGATTTCATTCCTCCCCACTGGCTTTTCTTTAGTGACAGGAAATGGTGTTGTCAAACAGAGTAATTACTGAAACTATAGCTTTTCGATTATATTTTTTCTATCACTGATAACTGACTGGTCTGAAGTATTTTGAGAATACATGGAGGACATAATAGTTCAAGCAAAAGACACGTGAGCTATAGCAATCTATGCAAGGATTGTCTGGAACGGTGTTGGATCTGTACAAACAGAGGTGTTAATACACACGGCTGTGTCATTCATGTCTTAAGAAACATGACACACATGGAACCTTTACTTACAAGTGCTAATCCCCACCTAGCCAAATGACTCAGATACCATATTATTTCTAAATCTTAAAGTTATGCAACTATATATCAAGTATGTCACAGTTTCCTTTCATTATAAGAAGTAGAGGAAGATACCCCTCTAGTATTATGCCTCATATAGGTTCATATGTTTGGAGAAAAAGCTTTTACTCATTGTTCATCTTAGTGTTCTAATATATAGACCTTTCCTACAAATACACTTTATTAGCACTTATTTGTACTCCAGGAAGTCAGTGTACCTCATCATCTGTTGCCAGCCTGATAGTGACAGGAACTTTGAGGCAATGGAAGAACTGCCTTATGCCCACAGATGATTGTTTGATTCTTCCTATGGATGAGTCCATATGTGAGAGATGAAAGTATCTACTTACCCTGGAGACAAACCTCTCTTCAAAGACAGTAGATTGTGCCCAGCATGTTGTCATTTCCCTCACCTGCCTCACACAACCATGCCATCATGCCCTAAGCAAACAAATAAACCTTCTTAAACTGTGGCACTTAGAAAGTCCCTGCCTAAACCACAAAGGCCTCCTAGATGAAGGTTTTGTATAAATGGCTCAGCATCACACTAACAGGCAAGCAACATACAAAGATATTACAGAAAATGCAACTACAAAAAAGGATCACTAAGCTAGCAGGCCGAAGCCCTTAAAGCAGTAAGGCCAAGACAATACATTTGGTAATGTCTTACTTGAAAGGTGACTCCACAGGCAGACACACAGATGCACCACTAGTCAGGCTGAGACAGAGTAACATTTTGTTGCCTCTCAGATGCCAGGCTTCACATTGTCATTAGGGACCTGACGCCCTTTCACCATAAACACACATATGACATGGTCATTTTGTACCTGGGAATGAATGACTTGAGACATACCTTATTGGATGATATGCAGAGGGATATGATGGAGTCCAAATAATATGTATCTGAAACTGGTGTGAAGCTAGTATTGAGCAGTATTCTACCATCACCAAGAATGTTGCCAGCATACAAACAAACACCTAACTTCAATTATTGCTTTAGCTACTGGTGTCATTCTAAGGGGATCCAATATATATATATATATATATATATATATATATATATATATATATATATGTGTGTGTGTGTGTGTATGTATGTATAGATCAGCCCAGAAGGAGATAATTGACAAGCCTGGCTACTTTGCTAGGGATGGCCTGAACCTCTTTTGTCACAGCTTCAGTATATTGGCCAAGACTTTTGCTCCCCCATAGTGCTTTTTAATGACAAACGCAGTCCCTCAAATTAACGACATAGCCAATCAAAATAAAAACTATATTAAGGTAGCACTGCTTAATGCTTGATGCCTAACAAGAAGTTACATTGTTTGCAGGCATTCATAACTATTGAAAATATAAACATGGTTTCAGAGCAGCAATAACACCACCAAAATGTAGAATTTCAATAGCTATCACTTTCTCAGACTCAACATGGAAAATAGCAGTGTTATTGGATAAGGTATGTCTGTATTCCTGAAGAAGCCATCTCACTTCCAGACTCTTCAGCCAAGGCAATAACCTTGAATTCCTACATATCCTTTTTTCTATAAATAGAACTCATTATCATATCATAGCCAACTACCATACTTCCTTCATGTCACCTGCTGCCCATGAGGCATATCTAAACAAAGTGACATCCCTCTCTATCAAGCCTAACACTATTCCTTGGGAGACTACAACTATTTCTCCATTGACTGAGAAACCCATACCACCCTACATAAATGCACAGAAAATTTCCTGGACTTCATTAATACCAGCTCCCTAGACCAACAGGTTCAAGTCCCAACTAGGGATTCAAAAACATTGGGCTTTGTTCACATCAGTATAGCCACCCCATGCTCAACACCTACAGTTAACACATCACTTATCAAGTTTGACCACCTTTCAGTGACACTCACTATGAAGGTAAAACCTTACTTACCATAAAACCATTCTGTTTTTAGAGACTACTCTAAGGCTAACTGATTTGTTGTGTCTTTCGGCTGTTAGGGGTTGCCACAGCGGAACTCTGGTCCGCTAATGATTGGCAGTAGATTGTTACATGCCGAGTTGCCAGCTCTGATGCACAACCTTCAACGAAGGTATGCCCATTCATGCATGTCTCCACACAGAAGATGCTCTAGCTGAGAATCGAACAGGACAAAGTCTTACTGTGAGGCAACAATGCTACCGCAGCACCACCACAAGGCTAATTGATGACCTGATAAAAATTAAGTATCCTCCTCATCTCAATAATCAGATTGTCTGCTAGTGACATGAGAACCAGATACAGGACTGTTTACTAGAAAAAAAGGCCATATAATATTCAATATTCTTTTTCATTTGCTTGTTTTCTGTTAAAACTTGTTACTATATAAAGCTAATGACCTTAACCCAGTCATTCCCCTATGCAAAAATGAGAAAAAGCACACTAATTTTTGTTTTGTCACTCTCTTTTAACCAGATCCCCTCTTTACATTGCAGTGCCTAAATTTTTCAAAAAGTGAACATGGAGAAAGACAGAAGAAGGGAGAAAGTAACAAAAAGAATAAACAGAAGGACCTATTTACATTAGGATCCCCATTACACTTAGACATAACTGAGAAAAACTTTACTTTATAACACAGAGAGAAAACCTTGCACCACCTAAATAATACTGTTAAGAAAAAAAAATGTTTTACTTACAGTTAACTCTCTCTCTCCTCTTCCCCTCTCCTTAGTATTTTTCCAGACATTAATGACATGAAGTAGGGCATATGCTTTAGAGTCTCCTACAAGTTTAGCAAAGTCCACACAAATCCAATATTTCCATATTTTCTTATTCTGTTATGTTTCACAAATATAATTATTGCTTTGTAATCCCACATTTGTCAGTTTCCAAGTTACTGATTTTAGTCTCCAAATGCTAATGTTATGATTTAGGGCATATGCTTTAGAGTCCCCGACAAGTTTAACAAAGTCTAAGAAAGCCCAGTATTTCCAGGTCTTCTTGTTTTATTCCTGTTCTTCCCCATCTCTCAAACCCAATCTCTGCTTCATCTCCAGTGGACTCTCAATTCTTCTAGTCAACTCCTGTGCTTTTTTCCCCTCTCTCAAGAATTTTCCATTGAAACACTGAGAAAGGTTTCACTGACACAGCCTCTATGTGGTCTTTATTACCAGAAGAACAAGAAGCAGAATCTCCTTCTGTTTCACAACTCACCTTTCTAACCTCCTCTGATTGATTCTTATAGTTATCATGCAATATTTTGTATGCTCTACTAATTATTCTTTTTAAACAGCGGCTTCTGTTCTAGATTCTATTTAAACTCTACCAGTGCTGGCCTTTCAATTAGGATCCCCTATTTATTTCTCTTTACCTGTACTCTGATATCAATCCTTGATAGAAAGGGCAATCTCTAGTCTGTGATCCAAATAAATTCTTGGCCTCTTCCCATTCTATTACCTTTCCCTCTCTAATTATTTGCTCATAATACTTTGGTTCTTTTGCCAGTTTTCTCCAATAAATTCAATCCACCTCTTGCCTATTGTCTGTATCCCTAATTGCAGTCATTCCTATATACAGAATCTCGTTTCTCCATTCCTGAATTGGCTTAGTTCTTAGAATACTTTCTGCTATTTTATGACTATAATATTCTGTGTGGTTATTGTTATTCTCCTTAAGGATCTGCATCTAAAATCCCAGTCTCTCCTTGTTTCTTGAGCTCCCCCTCTCATTTCATCATCATCCCTTTGCACTTTGAATTATAGGTTTCTGTGTGTGCTATGTATAGGAGCCTTAACTGTGTAGCTCTGAAATACCCCTTCAAATTGGGGAATCCCAAACCTTGTTCAATTGGAAGAATCAGCTTATCCCACTTGAGTCTTGCTGTTTTCCCCCTCAGATAAAATCCTTCATGTCCTTATTAATTGCAATCTACAACTTCTCCTCTGGTTGATAAAAAATTGCCTGACCTGTGTATAAAACTAAAGGGATTAAAAACATTTTAACTGCTTGTGTCTTGCTATTCATATCTGTATAACAGAGCTTCCACTTTCTCCATTTTTGAATTATCTTTTGTTAGATCTCTTCCCACATATTCTTAGCTGCCACACCAGAATCCTTTTTAATCCATACTCCTATGTATTTCATCATGTCCCCATAAACATGGATATTGCTGAAGTAATTCATGTATGGGTACATAATTTACAGCTTTTGCCTTTACTTTAGTTTCATTAATTTTGTATCCTGGAAAGATATGAAACTGCCTCAAAATGTTCCACAACACTGAAATGTCTTTTTCTGGTGCTATAAGCTATAAAATAATATCATCTGCAAATAGGGCTAGCTTTTCTTGACTACCATATCAATTATAACCTTGAATTTCTGAGTCCTTTATTTTCTTTGCCAGTGGTTCTAAATATAAAGTAAATAACAAAGGGGAAACAGGACACCCCTGCCTGGTTCCTGTTCCTCTGCTCAAACAGAAATTATCAGAGAGGAATGCACACACTTCAGTTTTCACCTCTGATCCCTCTTATATCCTCCTAATCAACCTTATAATTTTATTAGGGAATGCAAATGCTTACATTGCCCTGCTCATAAACTCCCAGCTTATTCTGTTAAATGTATAGAATAAATGAAATCCCTTGGAATGAACTGTATCTCTTGGACAAAAACTGTAGATAAAATTAGCAAAAGCAGAGGCACAGAAAAACAAGAAGTTAGATCAGGGTGTCACTGATTTTAAGCAGGGGCATGTGTTTTCCTGGCCACAATTTACTCAGCAAAGTTCAGATGGTGATTCAACACAAATTGGAGAAGGGGCTGTTCCTATTGACAGTGAAGATGCATCATCCAATGGAATCGTTCCTGGAAACATTACTGCTCCTAAAATGTGACTGACTGGCCTCACGGGTGAGAAGGTGGAGCAAGCTAAGCAGCCAGATGTAAGGAAGAAGTTTGCTACAATCAGTCACCCTTCTCTCCTTTTACCTTTACCCAGTCAGTATTTGGGGTGGTGAACAAGCACCGCTCATCCAGCAGGTGGAAAAAGAGACAGAGACTATCAGGGAATTGGGAACAACCTGTTCTGGTGAAGAAGTTGCAGGACCAAAGAGCCAATGTTTAGTTTGGAATATCTCCAGTAAGAAGTTAACTGCTTCTGAGGAATTGCTATTACAGAGCGGACTTTCATTTATTCCAGTTCAGAGATCAGACATTACGGAGACAGTAGTAGATCTTAAGATGTAGGTACGTAATGTTATGTTGAAAACGATGTTTAATGATAATAATAGTAATGTCTATGATTTTAGAAAACCTAGTTTGTATCAACCAATGTTTTGCCCCACTTTAGATATATTTTGTAGAAAATGTGAAATGGATTTGTATAATGCTATATGTTCTAGGAATAGTAACAATGTTTTTTATAATTTAACAAAACTAGAGAAGAAAGCACTAATAGCATTACATAATGATATAGAGCTGGTTATTAAACCAGCAGATAAGGGAGGGATAGTGGTTTTGATGGATCGACATTTTTATGTTTCTTCTATTTTAAATATGTTATCGGATAGTTCTACTTATGAGCAAATACAGCATGCATGTATAGGGGTTATGACTAATAAGATCCATTCTATGGTGTATGATTGTTTTCAAAGTGGGTTAATAATGAGTGAATTGCTGAATTATTTTAAAGTTTTTCATCACCCGGTTCCAGTCTTTCAAGGGCTTCCCAAGATACATAAGGACCTGATTAAACCTTCTTTTAGGCCAATAGGAAAGGCTAGCTTACTGAGCCCTTTTCCATTTTTATAGAAAAGAAGCTGAGGCCTGTTCTAGATAAAACACCCTCAGTTTTGAGAGACACAAGGCATTTTTTGGGAAACTTGAATGAATTTATGAAAAAAGATGGATGGCGTTGTAATGGTTTGCTGGCAACTCTGGACATAGTTTCCCTCTTTACTGCTATACCCAATTCACAGGGAATAGAGTTGGCTAGAGATTTTCTCTTCGAACATTGAACTTATGATGTCCTCATGGTAGATCTCCTTAGTTTATTTTTAGAGATAGTTCTTGCGAATAATGTGTTTCTCTTTGAAGGAAACCTTTATTTACAAAGGGCTAGCATAGCTATGGGCAAGCCATATGCCAATAGCTATGCCAATATGGTTCTTGCTCAATGGGAGAATAAATATGTGTTGGTTAATAATGATTTTATATGTCATCGGCGTTTCTATTGTAGATTTGCAGATAACATTTTTTTTTATATGGGACGGCTCTGAGACTGAATTAGGATATTCTATAGATTTTATACATTCTACTGCGACTTTTTTAAAGTTCGCATCCCACCATTCTTATAATGTTGCAGAATTTTTGGATGTTTGCATTTATAGAGAACCTGGGTTTGGTTTTAGGACTAGCCTATATAGGAAATCGTGTCAATGCAATGGTTTCTTACAGTGTGATAGCATGCATCCGACCTCTGTTTATAGAAATATTCTCAGTGGCCAGGACATGCGTATTTCAAGACTTACCAGTTCTGAACCTGGCTTTAATAGGGATTTGGCTAGTTTGAAACAAGGGGAAGAACAATTGAGTACGTAAGGTAATAAACCCTTTGGGGTGGTAGATGGAAGAGTTCTTTTTCTTTTGAGTTACACGAGTGATGTTCAAAAACTCTATGATATAATTAATGAGAATTGGTCAATTTTCTATACAGATGATCGAATCAGGGAATTGGTGGGTGAGAAGCCCAGATTTGCCTTTAGAAATAAGAAGTCCCTTATGAGATAGTTAAGCTATAGGGACAGTAAATGGAGCATTTCTGCCCTGGAAGAGAGAAAATGAATAGTTCCCTGTAATAAATGCAATTTCTGTTGTTATGTAAATGTGACATGAGAATTTAAACACCTGTGCACATGTTATGATCATAGCTTTGATGTTTCAGCTAGTTGTGATACAAGGAATGTTTTTTATTTAGCAGTCTGTGGGTTCTGTTCGAATTTCTATGTTGAAAAAACTAATCACTCTCTTAGAGAATGTGTAAGAGTACACATCTGTAGTACCAAAATTAAGGACTCTAGGAGTGCTATAGCTAAACACATGTTGGAGTCTGGTAGTGAGCATGTTTTTAATTTTAGAGTGATAGAGAAAATCAGGGCCATTGAGACAGGAGACATTAGAAATTATATGGAGCAGCTTGAACTATCCTGGATTATCAGATGGCAGGTGGTTAGGTATCCTGGGATTAATGGTAGGGTTTCCCTGAGACCTGTTCTAAAGGGGGAGAGGTCTGTTTAAGAAAATTAAATGATTTGACTACCTAATTAATATGTTTTACTGTGCTTGGTTGTTTATTTAATTGATGTTTTGATATAAACTTGCTGCTTTTAGGTTTATTCATGGTCCGATGAAGCACTCTTGAAGTGTGAAAGCACTTACCATTTTATTGTTCTACATTGAATTCTGCTGCTTTAATTTACTGCCTGACTGTGTTTTTGTGCCTCTGCTTTTGCTAATTTTACCCTGTCAAATGCTTTCTCTGTATTAAAACCCACCAACAGCAGTGGTATTTTTTTTACATTCAGCTTCTCTCTGGATCATCAATGTTCTGTTAATGTCAAATGTGTGCCTCCCCTCTGCAAAACCACACTGAATCATATTTATCAATTTTGGCATCACCTTTGCATTCTTTTAGCCATTACAGATATAAATATTTTATAATCATGGTTTAGGATTGAAATTAGCCTGTATGAAGCTGGATCTGAAGGGTCTTTACCCTCTATAGGTATTACAGCCACTACCACTTTCTTACAGCATGTAGTACATCTCCTCCTCTTACAATACTGTTAAACAAAACCTTCCAGATCTTTATCAGTTTTTTCCCTCCTAGCTTCCAAACTTACACAGGAATACCATCTATTCCTGGGGACATTCCTGTGGATTGGTTATACACCAACATTTTTATTTCATCTCCTCCTAGCCTAGCTGTTAGTAATTGAGCCTCATATTCCTCTAACCTTGGCATATTTAATTCTTACAAAAAATATTTCCATTTGTACCTTTTCTTAATTTCCATATTTATCTGGTTTATATAAACTTTCATAAAATTTCTGAAATATATCTAGTACCACTACAGGATCTCTTGTTATCTTCCTTGTTTTAGGCTCCCTAAGTGTGGCTATTCATACTATTGAAGTAATCCCTTATTTTCTGTTTAGCATTCTGCAATTGCTCCTCTTCTTGTTCTGTGAGATTCCCTCTATTCTGCAATACTTTTATTTGTCAGTCCATCTAAATAATTCGTGTTACTTTTTGACCATATCGCTTTTATTTCCACCCTATTTTTAAACTCCACTTTAATTTTATCCCACTCCCTAGCTATATTTTCAGAAGAAATTTCTATCTTCTCTAAGAACTCCAACATAACTTCCACTACCCATTCCTTGAATTTCTCACTTTTCACCAGATAGGTGGGAAAGCATCAGTGTCTCATTTTTATTTCATTACACTGTGTTTTTGTTTTAGTCATTACTGATGTGTGATCTGAAATAGTTATTGGATGTGTATCAAACATTTCAATTAAATGTGAATGTTCTGGTGAAATCTAAGTTCTGTCTAACTTAGCCCAGTTTTTGTATCTTGGAGAATAATATATAAATTCTCCCTGAACTCCTACTACTGAATTCACATGTTTCATGCTAAATATTTTCATAAATTTCTTCAAAAATCTACCCTCCTTTGTTATATTTTCCCTTTTTGGGCCCCCCCCCCCCAAGAAACATGTTCACTACTGCAAATCAAATTCCAGTCCCCTCCTATAAGTAATATTCCCTGCTGAAAACTGACTATTTCTCGCAGAATTTTCTTAAGCTCCAATATAGCAGTTTTATGTGGAATATAAATACATGCCACTGTAATCCTCCTCCCTTGCCAGTAGCCCCTTAGTACTACAAATCTATATTATTATCTTTTTTATTTTCTTCTATCACTATTGGAGCTGCTCTTGCAATTAAGATAAGTACTCCTTTTTTCCTTTGTCCCAGGTATTCCACTAAATAACCATCCTGAAAACCTTTCTTATCAAATTCACATGTTCATTTCTATCCAAATGTGTCTCCTGTTGCATAGCTATTTGCACTCTACATTTTTAATATAGTTCACTGCTCTTTTTTTGTATATATCTGTGAAACCATTAACATTTAAAGAAAATATAAAAAACATCCTTATGTTAAAAAGTTATTATTCCCTCCTTTTATTTATAAGAACTTTTTGTGAAAGTATATAGTTCTAGCTTTTGTGTTACATGTGCACACTAATGTTTGGCAGGTTGAACTTTTGTACAGTTGTTTCTTGTCATATCCATTTCATCCAATGTCACATCTTACAAAACCTTTTGTTTTATTGAAAGCCATAAAAAAAACAACAAATACACCTCAAAAACACCCCTAACATATATTTCACTTAATACTAACACACAAACGTATGTACATCTTCAAATACTGAAGTTTTACCCTCCTAATAGGATCATTGCTTCACACTGACAGCCACATTCACAAGCTTGGGTTAACCTAAAAGTAAGGTTATCCATGCTAAGATGCATGGTAAACCCTGTGCTTCTACTAAGTTTTTTCTGGTGTTATCTTATCTTCATTGCTCTCCCAGAATGGGAAAACACTTGAGTGATTTCAGAAAAAATGATCTCTTAGCCACTGAAAGAAATAAGTTTTCTGTTTTTATCCTCTTTATCAGACTGTCTCAATGAAAACCATATACAACGTTGCTTCTATAAGCATTTATTTATTTATTTATTTGCTAGAGAAAAGCTTTAATACATTCAATGTTCTTTTTTATTTATTTACTTGATCTTAACACTTGTTACTAGATCAAACCACGGGCCTTAATCCATTCATTCCCCATATGCAAGAATGAGAAAGACCACATTGATTTTTCTTGCAGAATACTCTTTTGACAAGACTTTTCTTCTTCTTTGTTTAAAACTGAACAAAAAGAAAGAGAAAAGAAGGAAAAAAACAGTGGCACCTGTTTCCTTTAGTATCTCCATTACACTTGAAAAATAACTGAGAAATCTTTATTTTAAAGCATGCAGATTATATCACACACTATAAAAATATTACTGTTCAAGAAAAAATTTTGTTTTACTTACGGTTAACTCTCTCACTCTTCTTTCCCTCTCCTAAGTGTTCCTCCAAACATTAATGACATGAAGTAGGGCATATGCTTTAAAGTCCCCTACAAGTTTAACAAAATCAAAAAAGTCCAATATTTCCAGGTTTTCTTATTCTGTCATGATTCACAAATATAATTAATGCTCTGTAAGCCCATATTTATTTGTCAATTTCTGAATTGCTGGTTTTAGTCCTGTTTATCTCCATCTCCCAAATCCAGTCTCTGTTTCATTTCCAAGGTACTCTTGGCTCTTCTGGTCAACTCTTGTGCTTTTTCTATCTCTCAAGCATTTTCTGTTGAAACATTTGAAAAGGTTTCACTGGCACAGTCTTTATTACCAGAAGAACAAGAAGCAGAATCGCCGTCTGTTTCACAGCTCACTTTTTTTTTGTTGGAAAATCTTTTGCATTTCCTCTTTAACATGTCCTGTATCAAAAAATGATTTTGTCCCTCCAGGAAAATATATTCTGAAGATAGCTAGGTACAGCAGTTTATCTCTCATGCATTCTCTGATTAGTGGAAAAAATGACTCCTCTTCTTCCTAGTGTATACAGTGAGTAATCATTTTCCACAAATACTCTACTGTCTTCCACTTTTAGCACGTTGTCCTCCTGCCACAGTTTTGTCAAAATCAACTCCTTCTAATGCTAGGATTGCCTCTTTACTATTAAAGGTCTAGGCTGCTTTTTCATGGCCAGGTCTGGAGCATATACATGATGGGATTCCTATTAGATCGACGAAAAATTAAAATCTCGAATGGCTTAGATGAAAATGCTGTTCTTCGTAATCGCTATTGTGAAATCATGGTACAGTGAAGATCGTAAAATGTGCCCTTTCCTCACTGTAGTGCGATCTCAGAGTTGGAATGTATATTTAGCGAGGTATGTGGGGGCGCAGCCCCTCACAGTAGCGATTTTGATTACCTGCATTTCCGCTCATGTGAGCGTTTGAGATTTTGATATTTCATCTATATAATATAGATCCTACATGATGTGCCTTTTCATTTAACATAAAATTAATGCAGTTGATTCCTTCCACCTTGTCCGGTACAGCAGAAAATCTCTTGTTTTCCAAATGTGTTCTTTCCAGTAATTCTATTATTTTTTTTAACATCTATTCCTGAGCAGTCTCATATTCAGCCAACCTTTTCTTCATTTCCTCTGACTTTTTGCAGTTTTAAAACCTCATCTGAATATCTGTTTAAAGTTTCTTCCATTTTTTTCCAAGCTTTTTTTTTTGTTGATATACTCCATCAGTTTTATTTTAATCAACTCTGAGTACATTTTACTTATTTTTTCCTCTAGGCTACTGGAAGATCATGTCTTGCATTAAAGCTGTAGTTTGCACTGTTTTTGCTGAACAGCTGCAGAATTCTTCATAGTCAGAGTTTTTTCCTTACCTTTTATGATTCATTTTCTTTCAGGTTCTCTAAATTTCTATTTTGCTGACATCCAGGCAATGCACTTACTAGACAGTTACTGAAATTTACCCAAAAATACAAATTTACTGGTTCTCTCTTCTGAGTTTTCGTTTTCATAATGGGAAAGCTGAAATCAAGCTGTTACTCAATGTGCAGCTATCTTGGAACTCCCTATGTGTGTCTATAACTTAAGCAGTAATTAAATAAAGGTGTTAAAAATCTGCCTGTGCAAACATGTGAACTGATTTTTCACATGCCCTTAATAAACTATATCAAAGATGTTTGCTGCACATCTCATCTTAGCAGACTCTACACTCTTTTTTCCAGACCCTGCACTTTTTGACTGATAGCTGCACTTTTATCTACAATCTACATTTTCCAGATGTAGTCCCAGAATTCTCATTATTCTGCTTAGAGACACACATCTTTGACAACATATTCACTTACCTTAACTGATGCTATAGAGCTACAATGTGAATCAGCTACTTGTAGAATTGTATTTATTTTTAATTATAACATGAATTACTTTACAGTTACCATTTCTATTACATACTGTGTAATCCTCCTGTATGGTGTACTTCCTTTACATCTAAGTATACGAGTGGCTAGCCTTTGATTATTTATATCTAGTTTACACAAAAGATTACAGTTAATACAGAGTATGGCATTTAGAGCAGAGGATTAAAGCTCTGTATTCATGTGAGAAGGATACAAGGTTTGAATCTCTGCACCTTCATTTACTTACTGTTCGACCTTGTGCATGTCATTTAATCAGACGGTGCTTTGGGGCAATCAGGTATTTGGGCAAGGCTCTTCAACAGTATCCTGCATCTTGTGCTTAGTGATTTCCAAGTAACTTACGGCTGTTACTGAAAACAAGTATTTACAATTCTGTTTTATAAAGTTTCAATTCAAATTATTATTAGTAATCAGAACATTAAAAAATCAATAACGGAATTATAGAAAAGAAATCAACCCCCCCCCCCAACAAATCAACAATTTAATAACATCCTTTTCTTTTTGTGTATGTATGTATGTGTATATATATATATATATATATATATATATATATATATATATATATATATATATATATATATATAAACAAACAACAAGAAACTCTCAACATATTTATACAGCATTACAGTTTCATTTCATTACATTTCTCCTTTTTATCCCCTTCCTCAGAAGCACAACTAGGGTGGGGTGAAAGAGTGGCTGCTCCGGGTGCAAGATGTTGGGAGCACAATTGGCAGAAATTAATGGCTGTACTGTAACTACTGTTAGCGCTGAAGCTTTTAGTGAGTGGTATTGTAACTTTGGCAAACTGCTTACTACAATGTACATCGGTATTTCTAGCAAGTGGTCTGCTACAAAGTAACACAATACAACACCCCTCTTTTCTTTTTTTGCTTGTTGTGTTGAAGAGAGCATATCAGGGAGAATTGACTGTGCTTCTCTTTAAAGAATTACCATATCAGGAAACAAGTATCATCTTCATGTTTTTGAAAATAAGATTGTTTTGTAAGTTTAAATTTTAAGGGTTTCTTGCAGATCCTTGTACAAATTGTGAAATGTATGTTTCTGTTACTGAATTGATCAGGTGATATATTTTGATTTGGTTTGCATTATGATGGTTAATTGGGTTGGATTAATTTTGCATTTAGATTACTTGATTCAAGATTAATAACTAAAATTAATATGACTGCCCCTCCACCACTCTGTAACCTAATGATCTAAAAGTTTTAATACTTACTTTAACTGAGGAATGTTCTTTACATTGGACACCTGGGAGGAGCAAATTTTTTCACTAAGTTAACTTAGAATTACAGAGTGTATTTCGATGCCAGATCAGGGAATGGACCAACGGACCTTTTTGTTTTGCTCCTTAGAATTGAAGAGTACTGATTTTGGGAAGATTGATGGTGCTCCTTTGTAAAGGATCAGGAAATGTACTTCTTTTTGTTTGTGAAGGGAACCAAACAGAGAATGGCACCATGTGTTATGTGAGCAAGCTACAGCTCTGCCTTTCAGGACAGCTACTTCTTATACCCTACCAATTTATCATTCTCTTGACCCTATTTTAAATATTTTTTTAAATGTTCTAAAATACTTAACTTTGGGGAGACTTTCCAGATGCTATTTCCTCTTTAATAATCAAGTGCTTGAATATATGTATCCCAGACATTCCATTTATGAAGTACTACTCTACTTTTCTTTTAATCAGCCTGGTTAACATCCTTTTCTCTAATATCATTCATACTTTCACTTACATTGCTCATCTTAGGGCTACTTACTGATTTCCATCTTCTAGTTTTAGCTTCTTTACTGCTGGCCTAAGCATTGGAATTAATGCATTACAATGTCTTATCTCATCTAGAGCACTATCCCAACTCAGGAACATCAACTCCTTCTTCAATAAACATCCTTCTTCTAAAGTCTTTTCTGGTCCTTGTACTTTTTGTTAAAATTCCAATTCTTCTGTACAGTTCCAAATGACATGTTCCCAACATCCTCTTCTCCTTCATTGAATCTCAACTTTGTGCCCTCTGATGATGGAAATATGTTTTATATTCATGCAAATATTCTAAATTTTCTGAATTTTGTTGTTTATTTGGGTGCTAGGCATATTCTATACACTGATCCTTATGTAGTGTTTATTTAATTTTCTATTCCATTCCTCTCTTAGTTTATATGAGTGTCTTTTAATAAATATAGATCCTACTTGTCAATTTAGTCCTAGCTGCCTTCTCTGTTTTAGATACTGTCAAGAACTTGACTACAGATGGATTTACATTTATTAATCCTAACTCCCGCTTATTCTAATTTATCTCTGCTGCAAATCCAAGTAAGCTAAGTGGCCACTTTCACTTAAGTTAAATTTCCCTTTGATACGCCTTCCAGTTCAGTATTTCTCATACTCCTTTAACTGCTCCCAGAACTTTGGTTCTTTACCTTGTTTACAGTTTATACCACTGAGTTACTGCCTGCCCCTTTCTATTTCCCTTAGCATTCCCCTCCATAGTCCCTATCAGTGCTGTCTCCTTTTCTAATCCTTTACTTACTTCATTCCCAACAATCCCTTCATTGTATATAATGAGCTGTTTGTGCTTATCTTCCTTTTCTATTTATGTCTAGAAAGCCATTACATACATCTGATTACCACCTTCACCTTATAAATGCATCAAAAGCTTCCACTTAGGCAAATAAAATTCACTGTGTTAAATATTGATCGTCTCAATTGTGTCGTAGTGTAACAAGCTTTTAAATCTGGGAGATCTAATCTTCCTTTCTCAATTGGTAAAATTAATTTATTCCATTGGACTCTTGCTTTCCTCTTTCTTCAAAACATTTCTTATATCCTTATCAGTGTTTTAATATAAATCTTCCTCTGGCTTATAAAAATATGCTTGCCCTACATCTAATGTTAGTGAAACGAATAACATCTTTATTGATTAGGTTGCATTGTCATTATCACAATCATTTTCCTTTGCTTTGTTCTGTATACTATCTTCCCATTTGTTTCTTTCCACATGTCTCTGACTGTCAGCATCCCATCACGTTATATCCATAGGAAAATCATTGTAATTTTTTTTTGTTTGTTTACTTTCTCTTTTTTCATATTGATGCATAGAACTTTTCTTACTGGACCGCTACTGAAAAGGGGTTACATTGCTTACTCAGTTGGAATATCCCAGAAAGCAAATGTTAACAGACACATACACACACACACACATACACACACACACATATATATATATATATATATATATATATATATATACACACACACACACACACACACACACACACACACACACACACACACACACACACACACACACACACACACACACACACAGTTTTTTCATGGCCCCATAAATATAGGAAACTATGTGCTAAGCTGGTGTATAAGTCATAACTATTTTCTTTGTTTTACCCTCAGTATAACATCTCACTTGAAGGACTGCACTTGCAAGAAAGCAGAGCCCCTTTATAAAATTATAAACAACCAGGATATCCCATCCAGGTCAGTATATATAGAATTACATCATCTGCAAACATTGATCATTTTTCTTTTTTCAAATTATCTGAGACTGGCTAACTTTCCCGGTTTGCATTTCTATGTAGAGTGCAGAGGTTAGAAGACACACCTCTGTGGTTTTCCTAGATAAATCTTCCTGACAATGTTCCTCCACTTTTAGCATACATCTCACACATTTGTAAATGCTGATTGTATATTAATTCCATCCATCTTTGCAAGAATCCATACACTTCTATTATTTTTTTATAAATGTCCATCTGACCTTGTCAAATGCCTTTTCAGCATCTGAACCTATTAACATTAATGTGCTATTCCCATGTTTTGCATCATCTTGTATCATAAGTGTCTTGTTAATGTTATCAAGCATTTGTCTAGCTTCAATAAATCTACACACTGACTTACATTTATAACTCCAGGTAATAATCCTGCAAATCTTTTTGCTAATATCATTATGAACATTTTTTAATCATAGTACAAACTAGAGACTGGTATATAAAACCAGAGTCAGCTGGATGTTTCCCCTCTTTTGGAAGCGTTGTCACTACCACTCATTTCCACGACTAGGGTAAATTTCCTCCAGATATACTACTAAAAAATTTTTGGCATACTTGTGTAATTTTCTCCTCTAACATTTTTCAAACCTCAGCTGGAGGTGATAAAACACAGGAGCTAAAGATTGTTGTACAAATTAGCAGCACAGAAAAAAATGCTAAACATAACCACAAATGGGATTACATAAGAGGTTCAAACCTTGTCATAGTTCACGATGTTATTAGACAATCTACTCCTTACTCACCATATCATCTTTTATCTGCAGTGCAGCTGCTACCAAACAAGCTTCTTTACGAACACTTGCAAAGTCATCTGTGAAGCACTGAAGGAACCCTGGTAATAATTTGCCAGTCATTATCTTTAGGTCACTTATCAGGGACAGGGCTTCCACTTTTGTTTTTGAGTTGCCATTTTCCAGTTTCTCCCTACAATCACAAGAAGATGTCAGTTATTCTAGAGGACTCACCAGTGCATGCTTATAGAAAGTCAGTACCTCTGAAAATGTGTCTTTCTGTCGCACTGTCTCTGCTGTAGGACATAGTCAAATGGAATTCAAGGCAGTGAAAGCTTATTGTCAAAATAATGGTCAACATAAACTGTTGGTTGCATTATTACTACGTGTCTGCTGTATCATGATAAACTAAAACTGCAATGATGTTTTTTTGTACTTCTGCACCACATATGTATTTTGACTTTCTGAGGAGAAAGAATCATCTCAGACTATGCAGGTGCATGTAATTTCATGAAACATATTTTGATTCAATTTGATTTTTGAAATGCACTTTTTGAAAATTGTATTCAATCAAAATGTAATATGTGTGTTGTAAAGCCTCAACTGCCACACCCCCCACACTCTTGCTAAATAGAATACTCAACACCACTGTTGATGTAGTTTAAGGAAAAGGAGATATTCTTTTCTGCAGTGACTCAGACTTTACTCAAAAACTTTAAACAAATGATTAATTCAGTGTAATTTGCATTGACAGAAGACTAACATCCTTTATTTTTAAGATATCTGGACAATTCACAGTGGAATAAAATTGTTAACCCCCAACAGTGTCTTGCAGATTGATAAGCTAAGAGGAATAATGATATCAATTAGTTATGAACATTTATATTTATGCTAGAGGAAATGCATCATTCCCTATTTGGGTTACTACTTGGGTTAGGGGTGGGGTGTGACAGCAGTTGTGTCCTGTGCCTGACCTGACAGGACACTAAATCATCAGCTGTCAGACATTGATGGCATGTCTACCACACTGTTTTCTTGGATGCTTTCTTCTTGATGATTGTTGCTACTCACTTTATTTTTGTTTGTTTGTTTTTGTTTTTTTTCATTGACTGTGGCGGTTCACCTCTTGGCATGGTTCAGTGAAAGTGACCTCTTTGTGAAATGGTAGTTAGTGTCAGGTAAATCCAATAACCGACAGTGAAACAAAGTAATGAAATAATGCAATTTGGCAAAAAAGAAGGGTGCTCTGAACCAGATTATTACTCCAAGTCTCTGCTTCACAACTACCAAAAGCAAGCAGGCAGCAGCTGTAATGAGACAGTGTGGAGGTGTGATGAGATGGAGTGGAGCTGTGATGAAATGGAGTAGAACTATGATGAGACAGAGTGGAGCTGTGATGAGACAGAGTGGAACTGTGATGAAACAGAATGAAACTGTGACAAGCTGGAGTGGAACTGTGATGAGCTGGAGTGGAACTGTGATGAAACAGAAAGGAACTGTGACGAGCTGGAGTGGAAATGTGAAGAGACGGAGTGGAACTGTGATGAAATGGAGTAGAAAAATGATGAGACGGTGTGCAGCTGTCATGATGGAGTACAGCTGTGATGAGTTGGTGGAACTGTGGAGGGCAGAGGGTAGAATGGCTAAATGCACTTAATATGGCAGACTAGATAGGCTTATTATCTTATGCTATCAAGCAAATGTCATTTATTAAGGTGATGAAGCTGTGTCATGGGAAGAGTAGCTATGATGGGTTCTGCAGAGTTCTGGCAATTGGACTGGAGGAGCTGAGATCAGTCAGGTAGATGTGATAAGCAGAAAGGAGCTGTGATGATGTACATAGAGTTATGATCACCTGAGGGGTGCTTTGGCAAATTGGGTGGGTCTGTACAGACTTAAGTGGAGCTGTAACAAGCTGAATGGAGGCAAACAAAAGAAGGACAGCACGCAGCAAGGCTAATAAACTTTACTGATGGCTACAGACAATGTTACTGCTACCCTAGGATGTTTATTAAGTTACAAATCAGTGGGCTTTCTTTTTCTAACTGAAACAAAGTTCAAGTGGCCTACAGTGTCTCCTACTAGACAAATACTGCAGAGAGTGTATGAGATGTGAAGGGGAAAGAATAAAACAACTTTCAGATACTAACTGATATTTCAGAAGCAGACAAGTAAAGGTTTCACTTCTGGCCTTTTACATTGTAATTAAGTGAGAAGTGAAAAACAGCTATATCGGTTATTGGGTTTGGGAAGGATCCAGAAGAGAAAAGTCACAATTATAATCAAATATTTAAAATAATCTGTGGGTTAGACAGCCTAGGAAATCTAAGGGCACTCTGTTTTAAAACAATACAGTTACTGTAACATTTCCTTTAATTAACTCAAAATACTTGCATTTAGAGTCAAGGCATATTTCAAGCACAAATTTTTTACAGACCCTACAGGCCATAATAGTGACCAGTTTGATTAGTCATAAAGACAATGGAGGAACCAGCACAGGCAATAGAAACGAGTAACCAATTACCAATTTTTATATTTCACCTCCACATAAGGTGCCGGAAACTGCCCCACATAGAATCTTCTACTAGA
This sequence comes from Protopterus annectens, assembly GCF_019279795.1. NCBI lineage: Eukaryota > Metazoa > Chordata > Ceratodontiformes > Protopteridae > Protopterus > Protopterus annectens. The sequence continues at coordinate 325,621,518 of NC_056737.1, forward strand.
AGAAGCCAGGGTCTAACTCTAGGTGCAGAGACAGTACTAGAAGCAATGTGACTGCATTGGTCTGTGCCCCTCTAAACAGTGCTAACACATGGAAGCATGCCGCAACACATAAGAAGGTACACAGTATGCACCTATACTGCCAGCCAAGGCTTGCAAGTCAGGAAGGTTATGACTACCTGTCAAAAAATGACTGTCTTTATTTGATGACAGATGCCCAAACCACTGACTCTAATCTCACAAATCTATACTTATGTGCTGGATTACCTACAATCTAATCTCTTGAAAACAAAGCCTCACCCTGGAGTGGGATGCTAGCAGAGGTTTAGGAAAGGTGGGTGGTGAGGGTACAGGCAGTTGAAAAAGTCTTTAGTAACAGTCTGATTTTAAGACAAAAAAAAAACCTGATGAAATAAAAAAAAAAATAAAATACATTCCAAGAAATATGGTTAAAAGCATATGTGAACATCATTAAGTACTTATGGGCCTTGGCAAATAAGAAAGCTGGAACAGAATCAAAATGTTATAGTAAAAGATTTTCTGGTTAATATGCTATGACATATGTAGACATAATGCCTAAAATGAAATTGTACACAATTACGTGCAAGTTGTTTTGTAGACATGATTACGGTCTTCAGATGTTTAAAAAACACTCATTAGCAATAAAATTGGTTATTACCTTCTTAAACAATTCATATTCTGCTTAAAATAGTAACAGTCTGGTGGAAATTTAACAATGGAATACAAACATTAAAATAAGTTATTGTAACATGAGCTCATTTTCAGGTCATGCAGCATCTTGGTCAGCAAGCTACGGCAGTACAGCAGCCACTAAAAACATCTGTGACTCTTTCTTGTAGTAGCACTTCTACCCAAGAACAACACTTAAGGAAACATAGTCTTGTACAAAAGTGCAAGGGACTTACATTGAATATTTGATTCTACTGGTTGTCTATTTATGAAAGACATGGTCATTGTCTATCTGCTATAACAGTCATTTACATTTCTTATGCATAAATGCTTTGGAATGTTTAACACTTTAACTACAATGTTAACAGATATGCAAATGCTCACCAGCCAATGTATGAGATCCCAGTTTATTGACAGTCATGCAATAATCAGTACCCTGCCCTTCCTGTTTATTTACCTTACCTTCAATTTTGTCCTGGGAGTCCCTATGGACATTTATTTGAGGAAGGAAAAGTATAACCACCTGCTGATATATGCATGCAAAGACTGACAGTGGAGGTGTTGCCTGCTCCACTCCCTTTCCAGCTCCAATTCCTCAGCCACTTCCACTCTGTCCAATTTATCCACTTCACATCAAAAACATCCCTCTAAAAACACCAACAAATACAGTAAAAAAGCAATCTAATACCATAAGGCTGTATTTACATCTACTAGTCATCATTATCTCAATGTCACTGCACTCCTCTATTAAAAACATTCCAATAAAACTATTTACACTTCATTCACACTGCAAGGAGTACCCTCCATATCCTCATCTACCTTCTACATGCCAGTTTAACACTCACTATCTGACCTTATCAACACCACACACCCAGCCAACATATTTTCATTAAATATTCACCCACTATCAGTGACCACTGTCCTGTAACATTAAACATCTGCAACCTTAAAATCAAATTTCCCCCCATATATCACCTTTAGACCCAGATCAACAAGCAACAGCAACAAACTCATCGGCTATCTCTTAGCCTTAGGCTGGTCCAATATATTAGCCATCAACGATGCTAATACAGCAACTGAACTATTCACAGACCTGCTTCTCAATATTCAGGATAACTACTTCCCCCTAAGTAGCTTGGCTCTACAAGCACAACAAACCTGATTGGCTAACTGGAGAGCTAAAGCCCTCATACAATTCAGGAATGAAGAATGGCAACAAAGGAAAATCAGTTATCTTCCACCAAAAACCACTTCATCACCTTATGCAATATTACTAAACAAGTGTTCATAAATCCAGATGCTTCACCACTAAGTAGAACTCTCTACTGCATTTCCCAAAACAATTCTGGAAAGAGGTTAACAGCCTCATCAGCATAACAACAACTAAAGGCACTTCCACCCAAAACACCATTTAATGTTCAAATGCCACACTTTCTTCCTCAGATGTCTTTAAAGACTTTACCATGCTTCCCCCATAAGCCATGAATACATACCAGTCTTTTACTTTAATAGGATTTCTGTTAAATTGACATCAACCTTATTGAAGCAAATTCCCATGAATTCAATCACAGACTCTGATAACTTATGCCCTTGGTACTTAAATAATTGTAGGGACTATATCATCTCCCCAGTTTATTTTTTTATTTTATTTGTTTTACATTTGTTAACAGGGCTAGTCTAGCTGGATAGAAATTTCCATTTTTAGTAGAGGCCCGGGGAGAAAAGCTCCAGCAAAATAGAAAATTAAAAATGTTGTTACACGGTAAATGAAAGGATTTAATAAAAAAAAAAAAAAAAAAGTACAACAAGTAATAATAACATACTGAAGATATTTACACTTGAAAAAGCGACAATAAAAATGCAGCACAGTAAGATTCATAAGGAATTTTTCACATCAAAGCAGAAAGATTTCAGCAGTATGTTGATTAGAGTTCAAACAGTAACAGCCTTGCTTGCATGAATTAGCTTTAAAATGTTAGTAAGTTTATTTGGAAGAGGAAGTATCAGTAGTGAAAGTGGGTGGTTAGTCGGGGTTGCTACAAGGGCATAACCAGTGCGTTTTGAGGTGTTTTTTGAGTTTTTGTTTAAAGAGAGGCAAGGAAGAGAGTAGAGTTAGTTCATTGGGTAGCTGATTCCAGTTTTTTCCCACTGTGTTAGTAAACAGAGAGTCACCAGCCATGTTGTTAGACTTGGTTATGCTAGCGAGGAGTTTGCTAGAAGAACGTAGGGAATTCAAATTTTATAGGGGATTAAGAGATTGGAGAGTATAGAGGTGGTGTTGGGTTGGTAAAATATCTTGCGGGCAATGGTGAGTTAGGAGATTATCAAATGGTTTTGGAATTCAAGCCAGTCTAGCTGCCAAAGATTCAGACAGTAGTGGGTTCTAAAGGGATTGCTAGTGGCAAATCTGGTGATGTTATTATAGGAAGTTGCTAGTTTGTTAAGATTATTTTTCTTTAGGTTAGTATATATAGGTGAGTTGTACAGAAGAGTTGAGATTAGATGGTAGTGAGCAATCTTGGTACTGGCTGTTGGAGTTAGGAAAGGTTTGATTCTATATAAGGAGCCTATTTTTCTGTTGACAGTTTTAATGGTGTTATTTATATGGTAATCAAATGTAAGGTTATTTTCAATGGTAATTCCTAACAGTTTAGTGGTAGAGTCAGGGGATATAATAGTGCCATTATTGGAAGTGACTGAGAAATCTATGGGGGAGGACTTAGTAGTGGGAGTAAAGAGAAGGAGCTTGTTTTTTTTGGCATTAAGAAGGAGGCAGCGTTTTGTAAACCATGTTTCTACATTGTTAAAAACATTTTGAGTAAGAGAATGTAGTTCTGATGCTTCTGATTCTGATGCATACTAGCGTAGAATCTTCTGCATATTGAATGCAGGTGGCTTGAGGAATTGCTACATGGAGGTCATTGATAAATAATGAGAAAAGAAGTGGTCCAAGAATAGAGCCCTGAGGGACTCCGAGGGTGACTGGCAGAAAGGATGAAATTTGATTTTCCCAGAGAACTGCCTGTTGCCTGTTGCTAAGGTAGGATCTGAACCATTTAACAGCCTGAGAGTCAAAGGAAAGGGATTCAAGAATATTGATTAGAAGGGCGTGGTTTACCATGTCAAAAGCTTTTGAGAGGTCAGTAAAGAGTGCAGATGAGAGGATGTTTTTTATTGTGGTTTCTATTGATGGTATCTGTAAAGGATAAAAGGGCAGTTGTGGTATTGTGTGATGACCTAAAGCCATGTTGGCAGTTTGCCATTATGTTATGTTGAGATAAATGATGTAAAAGTTGTTGGTGAATGCATTTTTCCATAATTTTTGCTAAGGGTGATACGAGAGCTATTGGCCGATAGTTAGAGTAGTCATTTGAGTTCCCACCTTTGTGCAGGGGGATAATGTGGGAGATTTTCCAAATGTCTGGAATGGTTCCCTCCTTAATTGTCCTAGTTATAAGGATGGATATAGGATAGGCAATTACTTTGGCTGCTTTTTGGAGATATTGTGATGCTAGCTGGCCGGCAGAAGGAGTACAAGGCTTGAGTTTTTGGATGAATTTATAGATGAGAGTAGTAGAGATGGGTTGCAGTTTGAATGTAGGTAGAGTGCCTGGTATGGTGGTGGGAAGGCTTGAGTTGTCTGGGATTAGTTGACTAGCTAGTGATTGTATGGTCTCAGTGAAGAAAGAATTGAAGGTATTGGCAGTTTGATGTGGGGTATTTGGATCGGCATCAAGTGGGGTGGGTGTTCGAGAGTGCCCTGGGGAAAGGAGTTTATTGATACTAATCAGTTAATTATATTTATGATTTCAGCCTCACTTGAAACACCATGCTTACAATTTAGAAAGCTACATTACTTACTCCAGTGGCCAAAGAAAGCAACCCAGCTTTAGCATCACAATTTACAGAAATCTCCATCCTACCAACACTGACCATAATTCTGGAAAAACACATATACCAACAACTCACCTCCTAGCTGGCAAAATACCACCTAATGAACCATAAGCATCATGGATTCTGGATAGGCAGGAGTACTGTGACAGCACTCAGATGACATTCTAACAAACATGGATGAAGTCATCCTAACCGGGGCCCTGTTTGTTGATCTCACATGATACCAATACAAGGTAGACCATATCGTCCTACTCCCTCACCTAATATATACAGGAATCAGCAGTCAGGTTACAGACGTCTCATAAGGACAGCATTCCTTCTTAAAGTTGGCTCCTTACTTTTTACCAGAACAGCTACACACTCTAGTGTCCAGCAAGGGTCCTTACTAGCTCTCCTACTAATGTTCATCTTCATCAATAAACTTTCAATTAACCTACCATACCTGTAAATGCTACTTTATACCAATAGCAGGGTACTATACTGATCAATCCAAAAACGACTCCCGATGAAGGAAAGGATGCAGAACCATTTAATACCAACTGTGATTTTATTGATATGATTGAGCACTTTCATTTTACTAAATGTAGAATTTCTTCAGAACCAATTAAAATAAAAATATACATTTAAATAACAATTTCAAACAATCAGGTGATAATCCACACCCAATAAAACTGATGCATCAATTAATTACTACTAATTGACATAAATAATTAAATAGCATTAAAATGTTTCAACTTTAAAACAGAATTCACTGAACAAGCATCATTCAGACCAGGCCTATTGATAGCATCCAGTATAAGCTGTCATTTAAGTTCGCAAACATCCAAATGATTATCAGTTATATTTCCCTGTAAATCCTTATTTATTTGTTCAATAACACTAAAAAGAAATGTACATGTTTCAAATTCAGAAATGTGTTTGTATAACGCATTTGTCAATTTTTTATTTTTAATATCCAATACATGTTCATAAATCCGATGTTTAAACTTCCTACACATTTTGCCCACATAATAAGCAGGACAGGCAACACATTCAGCCAAATATACCACATTTTTGTAATCACAGGAAAAATGGCCATGGATTCTATATTCAATGCTTCTAATGGCAAAACTATTACCAGTCTTAATATAGCAGCATTGGGAACAAAACACACATGTAAAGGTCCCTTTCTTTTTACTTTTTGAACCATCCCCAGACTTAATATGGGACTCCAAATCATTTTTAAACATCTTCTCCCTTCTGTACACTGCCCAAGGTTTACTTCCAATGTTTTCTATAAGGCCTGGATCTATAGAAAAAATATTCTAATAGCACCTTTTGAGAAGATGGCCACCCCAGGAAACTATGTCATCAATAAAACACCCCAAGTGCTGACCCACTAGTCAGGGATCTAGGAACAATGTAGACAGTAACCTGGCCTTTGACCAACATGGTAGTAAGGAAATCCTTCTACAATTCTCATCTTATAAGTAACTGCATAGCATCTAGGTCCAGGGAAGTTATTGTACCACTATACCCGGCCCTTATCAGGCCCATCATTGAGTATAATGCCTCCTTCGGTATGGACCTGACCAGAGACATGCAGCAACTGCAACATTCACAAAGCTTCTTAACAAAAAGCATGCAGAGCATCAACACAGTGTCCTATGTGGATCGCCTCAAAGCTCCATCTCTATACTCAGTCTCCTGCAGACTACTGAGAGGTGATCTATGCCTGACATACAAGGCATCCCTGGATCCTGCTCTGATGAACCTCTTTAACATCTGCAAAACAAACAGCACCAGAACTACTAGTTCTAAAGATCTAAATTTTGCTTGCAACATAAATAGGACATGTTGGAGAGACGGATATGTTTCTCAGAGAATTCCATTTCACTGGAACAGGATCCCCATCCTTGTGAAACAAAGTCCCTTCCTAACCCTTTTTGAAGTGTAACTTCAACTATTGAATGGGAAATTGAAAATTTTCTCCTGATCTGGCACCCACGCCTCTGATGGACTGAGGCAGTCAGTAAATCATATCGTAGCCATTAATCACCCCTATATAAACGTCTAAAACATATAACTTGCGGGACACATTTGGGTTGCACAGCTAGGCTTATGAAGGCCCTAGTGGTCTTTAGCCTAGTATACACCTATGAGCCTGTAAGACAAACACAGTGATACAACAGCAAACACAATGATACAACACAAAAATAAACCAAATACATAAAACAGTGTACAGTATACCTGAAAACATTGTGCAGTTTAGTTGACAACAAATAAAATTGTCAAATGATTAAATCAAACCTATATACATGTTTGCCATATTCCACCTCCCAGTAATAGTTAAAAGCAGGATTATCACATATACAAGTCTCTGTATAAATATGTCCCTGTATCTCACTGCAAGGGGCCTTAATGAAATCATAGCAAGAATGCCATGAAGGTATTTGGGATGAAAGAAACAGTTTGGCAGCACTGAAAAGTAAATACCAAGCTTAGTGTGACCAATGAAGAATTTATCATATATAAGATATTTATCTTTTACCAGAAAAGAAGGGATGCAGGAGAATATTTATGCAAATATTACAGAGTTAAGATCATGTTTGATGTGTTTGATTGTGAATTTGGGCATTGTGTGATTCCTTACCCAGACAGAATACTGTTTTTTGCATAAGAAATTACCATATAAGATACAGACAGTTGTGATACAGACATTTCTTCCAGGTTTCCCTACAGCTTTAGTGTCCATAGTGGTTGGACTGATGCCATCATAAGCAAAAATGTGAAAATAAATCTTCCAAAAAAATGAGATTTAAGTTGTATGCACGTGAATCAGATCTCACACTAGAAAAAAGCACAGATGTGAATGTCATGCCATGGCAGGGAATTACCAAGCATGCTCTTAAAATCTGCAGCTCACTACTTTGATGTGTATAAAACTGAGACTGTGCATGAAACAAAAGCCTAAACATCAGTTTCAGGAATGAAAAGGGACAGTGTAAAGCAAATAGTCATGTTTACAGAGTGTATGGAAATGTTGGCCATTATTAGAGAACATATTTTAATAGCAAGAAGTTACAAAAGCAGACAGCTTGATGGATTGAGTGATTGATTTATACTTCTTTGATGAATGGGAGAAGTCCAGCTGGGTAAAACCCATCTACAGCAGAGGTCTGGGGAGAAAAACTCCACATTTAAGTTGCACATGATGTACAGTTATAATTGCAAGGTCAAGACATCTATACACAAACTTATTTACTTGATTTTTAAATATTTAAACATTTTTCTAACATAAACATAACATCTTAGCACAAAAACAAGATATAAATTAAAAAAATGGTTATTATTGAATGGAGAAATGACATACAGTAAAGATGAGTTAGAAGAAGATAGCCATCTTTGGCATAGGTGTTATTTAGGCAAAGTTTTGATGCTATTTAAGGTTTCCATCTGTTTTTTTTTCAGAGTTTTGACACACAATGAGAGTAGAGAGAGCTACCAGCAGTGTTGAATGCCTTACTGATGCATAGTAAAAGTTTATTGCTATAGCGAAGGTCTCTAGTGGGTGAGTAGTACAGTAGAGTATTTTGTAATTGTGAGCATTTGCTTGGAGAGTACAGTAAGTTGTGGGCAATGATTAGTTGTGAGCATGACAATGGATTTGGGAGTTCAAGCAAGTTTAATTGTTTTAATGCAAGGCAATGGTTTGTTTTATAAAGCTGGTTGGTTGAAATTTAGCTATTTTGTAGTAGCAGGAGGCTATATTTGTAAGAATAGAGGAAGCATGTAATAGAGAAGGAAGGAGGTATGTTGTTTCTAAGGTAATCCTTGCTTGATCTGTCAGGTAGTGTTTGGTCCTATAGAAGGAGCTGTGTTTTTGTTGAGTCTTCTTGATGGAATGAAGTATATGGTAATTAAATCTGAAGTTATCATCTATTATGACTCTGAGTAGTTTAATCTGCCTTATGGTTTATATTTTTGTGTTATTACTTGAGGTTATATACAAAATGCGTCCTTCTGGTTAAGGTGTTGTTTTGGAGTAAATAGCGCAAGTTTTTTTTGGCATTAAACAGCAAGTTATTATTTTTTAGCCATATTTCAATGTCAGTGAAAGATTTCTGAGTGATTTCCTGCAATTTTGTTTTGGATGGGGCAGAGCAGATAAAGGTTGAATCATCGGTATGTTGTACAAGAATGGCAAGTGTTATAGCGGTATGAAGTTTATTTATGAAAATATTAAATACAAGGGGGCTGAGTACTGACCCTTGCGGAACACCAGCAGAGTTTCTTCAAAGATTTTTTTAACATTTAGTTGCCTGCTGACAAATGGATAAATAACTGTGAAACCAGAAGAGGGAGAGGTAAGTGAGATCTAGTGTTGCAAGTTCAGAGGGGATCTTTTGATGAGAGAGGAAAGGTCAAGGAAAAGTAAAGAAACAAGGTCACCCTCATTTCTGTATTGGTTTACTATGTTAGTTAACTTGAGGAGGGCAATAGTAATACTGTAGCTGGGCTTGAAACCGTGCTTGGTGTTGGACAGGGGGTTGTAGTTGGTTATATGTTTCATAAGCTAAAAGTGACTACATTTCTAGAGGATTTTAGAGAGGGATGATAGGTTAGCAATAGGTCTTTAGTTTGTTAACTCTGTTGAAGTACTTCCTTTGTGAAGGGGTATAATAATGGATTTTTCCAGATGGATGGGACATAGTTTTCAGTTATTCACTGGTTGATCAGAATGGATGCAGGGAAGGCTAGTGCTTCTGCATCTATTTTGAGTAACTCAGTGGGAATGTTATCAGTAGCTGAGGTCGTTTCTTTTAATTTGGCTAGTAATTTTTTTATGGCTGATGTTGGGATGGGGCTGAAAACTAAAAGACAGTGTGTTGCTTTCGAGAACAGATGGAAGTTGGAGGGGTGAAGTGAGGTGGTCATTGATTAGTGATAGAACTGACTGGATAAAATAAGTGTTGAACTGAGTGGCAATGGTGTCTCTGTTGTTTGAAGTAGAAGGACAGGGTGTAGTGGTATGTCTGGGGTGTTGCAGTTTATTTAGAGAGAACCAAAAAGACTTATGGTTGTTTTGGTGCTTTTTTGAAGATTGCTGTAGTATGATTTCTTGTCAGATTTAACAAGGATCTTGGTATGGCTTCTGAGATATCTAAAATTTTGGTAGGCATGTTGTGTTTTATTCTTATACCATTCTTTCCATTCTTCATCTCTTTGCAGAATGAGCTGTTTGGTCTCATTTGTCAGCCATGCACTGTGTTAGATTTTACCCTTCTTGTCCTAACTGATGCTAAATCCTTTAGTATTTTTAGGAAGGTGTAACTGAAGTGAATATCTGCTTCATCTAGGGGGCATTTCTCTTAATATATTGTAGTTGTAGTGGGACAGGGCTGTGATAAATGTGTATTTGTTTTTATAGATTATTTCTTTGGGTGAACCATGTTGTTGTCTGATTGCATAGGTTGGGAAGTGGTCACTTATAGTATCTGGTAAGAGGATTTTATATTATGACATTTGTTTTTCAATATCCAGTCCAATGTGGACCGCCTGTTTGTGTTTTTGTTGATTCTGGTGGTGGAGCTTATTAGTTGGGTGAAGCCAAATAGGTGAATAGAGTCCTTGGGATTGCTGCTGTTTATGGATTGCCAATCTAAATTTAGGCCAATAAGATGAAGGTTTCCTGGGGGTATGTTGTCAGATATCCAGTGTAGGATATTTTTGGTTGTGGCAATGTTGTTGCCTGGTGGAATGTATACTACGGAGATACATATAGATTTCTTTTGGTTGACTTTGAGGTATGCAATCAGAAGTTAAGCATTGTATTTTGGGATATTTAAATGGTCTGGTGATATTTCTAGGTTGTTTTTATAAATAATAGCAATGCCACCTGCTCTTTTAAAGATGTCTGTCCATTCTGAGTATGTTAAAACCTGGGGGAATAATTTTGTTTTGAGTTATTTCTCATTTTAGGCAGGTTTCAGTGGTAATTAGCAAGGGTGGATAGTAAAAATCTAGACATTCATGGATATCATGAATTTTGTTGTAGATGCTTCTGAGGTTAATGTTGAAAAGAATGAAGTTAGTTTGAATATCTGATGGGAAATCTGTGCCGGGAGCATTGGAAAGTAATGTGTTGGACGTGGTGGGTAGTTGATGTGTGGTTTGGGGGTTAGGATGAATATCTCCACTAAGTTTCAGGATGGAGGTGGGGCAAGTAGAAGTATGGAGCCATTTGTATTTGACTTTCAGTACTGTTGATAATGTGCTATTCCTAACTTTAATACAGCTATAAGAAAACAGATCTGAGCATGTATATTGGTACAGAATAGGAGAGAAAAAGTTTTTTTTTTTAAACAAGAAGCATCTTTATTAAATTATCATGTATTACATAGGCAATCATATATTTATATAAATGAAAACAAACCATATTTACATAATTTTATTTGCAAGCATTATACATTGCAAACCATACTGACATAATTTTAGTTGCAAACATTGTACATCACTTATAATCTAGCCAGTCATTGTCAGTAAAACATTACATAGCTCATTCAAATCCTGCCTTCTTTTAAACCTCATTCCTCCTCTGCATGTTTTGTTCCCATAGTTTCTTTTTTTTCCCTATCCTTTTCTAAAGATCCCAATTCCAGTTGTTTTATCTCTGTAATTATATTCACTACTTCTAGTAGACTTTGATTTCTATTTTCTAGTAACTGCTTTTTTGGCAGCCACCATAATTATACTCAGCAAGGCCTTACTATGTTTATGCAATTCCAATTCTGTATCATATCTAAAAAAAATTATTTCCTATAATTATACCAATTTGCTCACCCAGTATCTCTGACAGAGTAGTCCACAATGAATCTTTAAAGTCTGCCAACTCATTACACCCCCCAGAAAATGTGTTCCCAATTATCTCTTTCTTCCCCATCACACCTTCAACATTTCTGTCTACCTGAGGAAAAATTGTTTGGTGCCTACATGGGGTATAAAAATACCCATGTAAACACTTCCAAGTAAAGATCTTAAATCTTCTAGACTTTGTTGCATATTTGGGAGATATACATATATATCCCATTGTTTCTTTTTGAATTGCTTATCCAGTCTCTCTTTCCAATCCTTTCTAACCACTTCTGATTGAGTCTTATAGATATCATGCAATATTTTATATATGCTGTACTAATTATTCATTTTTCAACACCAATGTCCATTCTAGATTATACTAAAATGTCTACCAGTGCTGGTCTTTTACTTAGGATCCCCCTATTTCTTTCTGTACGTCTATACACTGATATCAATCCTTGATAGGGAAGGCAATCTCTAGCCTGCAGTCCAAACAAATTATTGGCCTTTTCTCATTCTATTACCTTTCCCTCTCTAATTATTTGCTCCCAATTCCTTGGTTCTTTTGCCAGTTTTTTCCAATAAATTCCAGTCCCTTCTCACCTATTGTCTGTATCCCTAATTGCAGTCATCCCTATCTGCAGACCTCCTTTCTCCATTCCAGTGTTGGCTTAGTTCATAGAATACTTTCTGCTACTTCATGAATACAATATTCTACACGGTTATTGTTATTCTCCTTAATGATCCGCATCCAAAATCCCAGTCTCCCCTTGTTTCTTGAGCTTCCCCATGTTTCATCATCATCACTTTCCACTTTGAATTGTAGGCTTCTCCTTGTGCTATTTATAGGACCCTTAACTGTGTAGCTCTGAAATACCTCTTCAAATCAGGTAATTGCAAAACAACTTGGTCTGTTGGAAGAATCAGCATATCCTATTTTATAATTGCTGACTTCCCCTCCCAGATAAAAATTTTCAGCTCTTTATTAATTGCTGTCCACAACATCTCTTTAGTTTGATAACAATATACCTGACCTGTGTATAAAACTAAAGGGACAAAAACATTTTTAACTGCTTGTATCTTGCTGTTTGTATCCATATAACATTGCTTCCAATTTCTCAGTTTTTGTATTATCCTTTGTTTAGTCTCTTCCCGCATATCTGTAGCTGCAACACCAGAATCCTCTTTAATCCATACTCATAAATATTTTGTTTTATCATGTCCCCATAAATATGGATATTGCTGAACCAATTCATGTGTGGGTACATAATTGACAGCTATTGCTTTTGTTTTAGTTTCATTCATTCATTTTATATCTCAAAAAGATTTGAAACTGTCTCAAAATCTTTCACAACACTGAAATGTCCTTTTCTGGTTTATCAGGTATAAAATAGTATGATCTACAAATAGAGGTAGCTTTTCTTGACTACCATATGAATTATATCCTTGAATTTCTGAGTCCCTTATTTTCTTTGCCAATGGTTCTAAATATAATGCTAATAATAAAAGGGAAAGAGTAGCCTGGTTCCTCTGCTCATACAGAAATTATCAGAGAGGAATGCACCTACTTTAACTTTCACCTCTGATCTCTCATATATTCTCCTAATTTACCTTATAATTTTATCAGGGAATGCAAATGTTTCCATTGCCCTGCTCATAAAGTCCCAGCTTTCTCTGTAAAATGCTTTCTCTGCATCATGACCCACCAGCAACATTGGTATTGTTTTACATTCTGCTTCCCTCTGGATCACCAATGTTCTGCTAACGTTGTCAAATGTTTGCCTCCCCTCCCAAAGCCATATTGATCCATATCTATCAATTTTGGTATCATATTTGCCATTCTTTTAGCCATTATAGACATACACATTTTATAATCATGGTTTTGGATTGAAATGGGCCTTTGTGAAGCTGGATCTGATGGGTCTTTACATTCTTTAGATATTACAACCACCACTGCTTTCTTCCAGGATGTTAGCACTTCTCCTCCTCTTAAAATACTGTTAAACAAAACCTTCCATATCTTTATTAGTTTTTCCCCTCCTTTCAAACTTCCAGAGGAATACTATCAATATCTGGGGACTTTCCTGTGGATTGTTCATATAGTATCACCATTATTATCTCATCTCCTCCTATCGTAACTGTTAGTAATCGAGATTCCTCTACCTCTAACCTTGACATATTTAATTCTTCCATAAACATTTCCATTTGTACCTTTTCTTGTATTACATATTTCTCTGCTTTATACAGACTTTCATAAAATTCCAGAAATATTTCTAGTACCTCTAGAAGATCTCTTATCTTCCTTCTTATAGGCTCCCTAAGCTTGGTGACAGCCCTTTCTACTTTCTGTTGACTAACAGCAATCTGTAAAATGGCTTTGTACAGTACCCCTCCTCTTCCTATCAAGATGGGAGTTCCCCAAGGATCAAGTTCTTGGTCCATTACTCTTCAATAGCTTTACTAATCTACTCTACATTTCCTGTCCATAATCATCTCTCGTGCAATATGCAGATGACTTTACAGTCATCAATATTGCTGATACCCAAATCCTTCTTATCCATCAAAAACTGGCTTTCAAAGAATCTGTTAATCCTAAATCCTAAAAAGACTAAACACTTGCTTTTTCTACCAAAAACCCCAAACCACCTCAAATCTACATTCTCTATCTAATCTCTTAACATCACACTTATCACAGCTGAATCAAACACTAAGCTTTTCGGGGTCATAATAGATGACCAGCTCAAATTTGACCTTCACATACATAACTAAATAAAAAAAAACACCAAAAACTTGGTCTTCTTTACAGAAATAAAAAACTCCTGTCAAACAAAGCCAAATCTCCCTCTTCCATGCCTACCTTCTCCCAAGCATACTTTACAGCTCACAAATCCTCACCAATCTTCAAAACTCTCTCTTAGCAAAATTAGAAATGACCTATAATACAGTTGCTAGATTTGCTGCAAATCAAATCTAAGTGTTTTTGGAGCTTTTCTCCCTGGGCCTCCACTGAAAAAAAGGCTATCTCAGCTCAGCCAGACTCATCCTGGTCAACAAATGTAAAATAAAGTAAAATAAATAAAATAAAATCTCACCACTGCCTTTCTCTTAACAGCTTGAACTGGCTAGAATTTCCCCGCCAAGTACTTCTCACTCTCTCAGCTTCAGATCATTCATACCATCCTGTATCTGCCCTCTTTCTGTCCCACCATCTCCTCACTTGTCTCCCTCTACACTCCTTCCAGGACTCTTCGAAGTACAGACCAAAATTTACTTCGAATCCCACAAACCAAAAAGCAAAATAGGACAAAACCTTTATTGCTACTGCCCTGTCCTCTAGTAGAACAAGCTTCCATTGAATATTAAATGTATTAAGCAACCAAAACAATTCAAAACTGCTACCAAAAACATTATAAAAAGCATATGGACCTGCCACTGCACACACCCTCCTTAACCATCTACCTCACCCCTTCAGTTATCAGCTACCTACCTCTTCCTTCTTTTTTCTCACCCTTACTCAACAACTGTAACCCTGAATCCCACTTGTAACTAGCTTAGACTATCTGCTATAACTGTCTACTCAAATATGTTTATTCTGTGTTGCTATGTAGCTACATCCTTAGTGACAGTATTCTTGATAACTTTGTGTAAGTTTGTATATAACCTAGGTACCTTTATATTATTAGTGGTAAATTGTAAATTATGTCCTAACTTCTTTAATACTGTACTGTACTTCTCATATGTGTTAAATGTGGAGCTTTTCTCCCCGGGCCTCTGCTGAAAAAGGTTGACAGCTCAGTTGGACTAACCGAGTCAACAAATGTCAAATAATAAAATAAATAAAGAAAGTCTCTGTACCAGTTGTAACTGGAGTCTATATTATAAACCCGAAAACCCTTTTGAGTGAATACTACAACAGCGACACATATAGCCTGAACCGCAAATACGCCGAAACCCCTAAACCGCAAAATTTAAAATCTCGAATCGTTATAGTCGGCCAACCCCACCGCGCACTACATACTACGTACCCAAACATAATAAATGAACCACATACATACACTAACGAAACCCTACACTAAACCTTACATACATTACTATCTATGCACTTACCTTAACCTGCACCCTAACCCTAAGGTCCATAACTATCACACACTTACCCTACGGAGATTTACCCAAACAAAACAAATAATCTACACACATACACTTAAAACCCTACTTCTAACCCTGCACTAAACCTTACATACATTACCTATCTATAAACTTATCTTAACCTGCACCCTAACCCTATGGTCTGTAACTATCGCACACTTACCTTACGGAGCTATACTGCAGACGGGCCAACCATGACAAATCGACATTTCAACTTTCATGGTTTTGGACGTTCGCTGTTTCCATCGTTCACGCAATATGTGTCGCTCTTTTCAGATTCACTCAAACGGATCTTCGGTCTTCAAATATAGACCCTTGTAATTGCTACAGTTTACATTTTAAAATGGGGAAATGTGTTGGATGGGAACAAATGTAGGATGCCATTTTGTGTATAGGTTCATTTAGAAAAAAAATTATAAAATTATATACAGGGGGAGGAACCCTACTCTTGTTCACCCTGTAGAACATTAACCTGGCCATTGTTTGAAAATGGCTGATGTCATTAAAGGAATAAAGGAGTTTTTCTTTCCAGTGATCAGGTTGTTTGAAAAGGCAGAGATGCATTATGATGAAAGCAATTTGTCAGGGCAAATGTCTAGATTCATAGATTATTACTAAGCTAACAACCCGGGGGGCCTTTCTAAGCCTAGTCAAGTTTTCCAGAAAGAATAGTGATGCCCTGTATCCAAATAGGACACCGAGGGCCAAGCATTTATAAGCTACCTCTCTCCATAAGGGACATGGGTGCCATGCCTGGTGTAAATATTCTATTCCCCATCCACTGGTCTGGG
Organism: Protopterus annectens; assembly: GCF_019279795.1. Lineage (NCBI taxonomy): Eukaryota > Metazoa > Chordata > Ceratodontiformes > Protopteridae > Protopterus > Protopterus annectens. The sequence goes on from NC_056737.1 coordinate 325,637,870, forward strand.
TTGTGCTTAACCTGAGTAATAGACAAAATCAGCTTCACATGGATAGGAAGCCTGTTCCATAGGAGGGTCAGTGTCTGGGACAAATATCTGTCTTTCCAGCATGTTCTGTTAAAGTCACAGACAAAATTCAGGTCCCTAGGCTTTGTGTTTTTGGTACTCTTTGTCTTACGAATATGTGTTTAACACATATTCAGCATTCACAATGCTTGTCATGGGTACTTCTTTAAAGGTTCATCTTTAAGAGGCATTGAATCCATTATCTTGGAAGAGTGTAATTTTTGTGTGTTGTTTTTACTGGTTATGTTAGACAATACAAATAGTTGCATAAGCCTTTATTGGTGTTAGGATTATATAATGGAAGGATACTAGTTATGTAACACAATGTCATTGAGTGATTAATGGCACTTGAATACTGTTGCTTAAGTCAGTTAGGATATTTTAGGTGGATTGGGATGATGTGATCAGGGCAAGCAGAAGCAGAAAAAATAAAAACTTGGCTAGATCTAAATATAAAAAAGTTATTTTGGAATGTGAATGGACTTACCAATCCAGTGAAGACAGTGCAAGTGTTTGCCTGTTTGCCTACTCTTGAAACATTTCACTCCATATACTATGTTTGCAGCAAACCTTACTCCCAAGAGTATTATAACATTTTATAGTCTGGCTTTAAAAGTGTTTTTTTTTCTGAATTTGTACAGATTAGAAAAAGAGTAGAGCCATAGTGATCAAAATAAACAACCATGAAATATTCATACATCATGAAGTTGATAAATATGGAAGATACATTGTGGTCAGACTTCAATGGGGAATTCAGTTGATGATTGTGGCAAATATATATACTCCATTGGAATGAGTACACAAGAACTGTGGGGGGTGACTGGTGGCATTTTTGCATTCAAAGAAGTTGTTATACTTTTGTTGGAAGATTGTAACTTGATTGGGTTTTAAAAAGAAAAGCAAGAAGGCCTAGTGACAGGAAGGTTAGCAAAGAAAGGCAGATTCTTTTCTTCCTACTGTAGAATGATGAGACTTGTAGATATAGTGGATAATAGGTGTGTTCTGGGTCATAGACTTTCTTAAAAAATATTGACTCAATGGCACACATACATATGATAGCAGTGTTTTTACCTTACCAGTCATGATTTCTGAATATATTCCACAACTGGTAACATAGAAGTTGCACAAAATGACACAGATCACCACAGGATGGGAACATTCCAGCATATTCAACCTACATACAATAACTGGAGTTGTGTGTGTGTGTGTGTGTGTGTGTGTGTGTGTGTGTGTGTGTGTGTGTATATATATATATATATATATATATATATATATATATATATATATATATATATATATATCAAGGCATCAAATACACCACTAACTTGTGTATGTTCAGGATCTTTTTGTGAAAGAACCTCTACAAGTATTTTTGTACTATGCAACGCCTAGCTCTTATTTTTCCAGCAGTGCAGGATTCATTTCGGTATTGTCAGGAAAGTGCACTGGTACCTGCAATCATATATAATAGGAGTCTTTAAGACTGGCACAGTATAAGGAACATCTAATAACTCTTCTGTCTTCTGTTTGGGAAGGTAGAATCAGTCTGAACCCTCAGTTGTATTACTTAGGGGCTTTCATCTTGGCCACTCTTCTAATGATAGTGGCCAAAACATCTATACCAAGAAAATGGAAGCAAGAGGCTCCTCCAACAATAACAGAGATTTTAGGAATAAGTGCAGATCTATGATATGGAGGTGAGAGAGACTGGGAAAACTGACATGACTAACCATATGAGTAAGTGAATGTACAATGTGGTGAAAAATGGATAAGGATGAATAAAGAAGGAAGGTTCAACAATGTTTTGGAGGGAAGGATATTGTGACAGCTCCAATTTAACTAGAATCATTTACAGTATCTGCAATGCTGAAGATCTGAAATGCTTGCGATAGCAAGATCAGTACATGTGTAAAATATAATTGACTGAACTTTATTTTGCTGTAGTTGAAGTATAAAAAGGGAGATAAGCAAGGGATAAACATTTAGACATACATTATTTTATAAAATAAGATTAAGCAATAATTAAGCTGGTATCTACTCCAGATTTATTTATCTATTTATTCATTTATGGATATGTTTCCCAGGAAGGTGGACGGGTCTTTGGACCATTTTCATCCATGATTAGAGCACAAAGACAAGAATAAAGCTAAATAAAATTCAACAGCATGCAAGCTTCACAAAGGAAAATATGAAAAAATGCAAAATAAATGAATTAAAAGTTGCATACTTACCATAACTAGGCATAAATACCTGAGTGATTTAATTAATGAAGTTATGAATGAGGTGAAAGGAGGAAGACAGGATAAATATTGGCCAATTTTGGGCAAGGGATTAGATAACTACCAAAGAGCAGATTTAGTATCAACATTTGAGTTAGGTAAAAATAAAGAAAATAAGAATACAACTTACAAAGGAGCTTTCATTACGAAATATAATAGCGACATATACTTAATTAGGGACATTATAACTAAATACTGGGAGATGTTTTCCAGTTATTCAGATTTATAAAACATTATTAAGAGTACCATTACAGTTTGTTTTTAAGAAAGGTTAAAATATTACGAAAATCTTGGAAAATGATAAACATAGGGAAATGTTGAACAATAATAAAAATGAGTTGGTACGTTCAAATGTGGGACCTGTGCCCAATGTTGCTGTACAATGAATCAATTTATTTAGCATCAAGGGACAGATATACAAAGGCAACTTGTTTCGCTAATTGTAATGGTATAGGGGTGATTTATATCACATCATGTAAAAAATGTGATGCCTTCTATGTATTGAAGATGACTCATAAGTTGAATTAAAGAATGTACAAACACCTGTATGAGATTCAGAATAAGAAAGTAAAAAATGCACTTTTTAAACACACGTTAAAATGTATACAGGCTTCTTTCACATTTTTGTCCTTGAAAAGATACAGCAAGACCCTAGGGGGAGGCCATGGGAGACCAGGATAGAATTCAGAGAAGTATATTGGCAGTTAGTTTTGGAGGCCAATAGAACACCTGGACTTAATTGGATCATTGCCCCTGTTTTAAAACTTAGAGCAGCAAGGCTTTAAGTTGCATAGCTTTACATATTAATAAAAATGGAAAATGTTATATAAAGGGCAGCTGAATCATTTCAGTTGAGTTGAATGCTGGATTTTAAAAGCATTTGTGTTATATGTTTTATATGTCACAAGATGGGAGTGTTGGACAATTATAATATTTTATATTATTATGACATATTTCACATAGATTAGTTAAATATGATGATGTTTTAATTCTTTGTGAAATAATTTATGTTTTTATTTGTGCTTTTTTTGGGGAAATGTTAGAGGTTTTAAAAGTTTAAGTAGGTAAAGTAGGTTCAGAATAGGGCGTTTTTAGTTAAATTGAATCATATGCATTGTTAATTAAGTAATTGATTTGAAGGTATGGTAAGATATTTAAAAAGGGATACTTGGGTAAATGTGATTTTATGAAGAAGTCATTTATAATGCACGAAAATGCGGTGATTACTGTTAAAGCACTAGCATGTAACTATATTCGTGGCTGTTCTCTCCTGCTTTTGAACTGCTTGGATATTAGTTGGTATCGTACTCTGCTGCTTCCTGGTGCCTTTTTGTAACTTTAGAGACTGGACAACCTAGCCTTTTTGGTGAAAAAGAAACTAAAAGTTGCTCTAATTTTCTGATTTGTTTTGTCCTGTGAATATAACAACGTAGTTGTCCGTGAACACCCAGGAGATGCAGCATATACTCTCCTTTATTTGAAAAATTTGGAAAGATGACTGGTAAGTGAATGGATTGGTTAATGTTATTTTCAGAAGACACTTTAAGTAAAAAGGAAGGGTTAGTCTGTAAGGAAACTATCCTAATGAAAAATGATGTAAGGAAATTTTGAGGAAAGAGACTGGAGTTCACATATTCTCTTTGCAGAAGTAACGGCTACCAAGAAAACTGTTTTCAGTGACAGGAATTTCAAATCAGATTTAGCTGAAGGTTCAAAAGGCTTCTGCGTTAGAACTTGTAGTACAACTGTCAGATCCTAAGGTGGTGAGGGATCCTTTATTGGAGGCCTTAGAAGAAAAATACCTTTCATTAAAGCTTTACATATATTAGATAAAGCCATGGAAAAATGTTTATTCCCAGTGTGAAAATTGGAAATTGCTGCCAGCTAAAGTATAATTGTAGAGAAGCTAGCACCTTCTTCAAAAAGAGTTGTCAAAAACTGAAGAATCTCAGAGAGTGAGGCAGGGAATGGATCAAGTTCATTATTTAAAGACCAAAGGGAGAATCTTTTCCATTTGCTTTTGTACACATTTTTGGTAGATTCTTTCTGAGAAGCCAAAATAAGGTCACATCTCGGTAAAGAAAAAGCCTGGGCTATCTAACTATTACTGGAAGTGGAGAAAACATGCAGTTAGTTTGAGGGACCAACATAAGTTGGGATGTTGGATCCCTGATGGGTGAGAAAGAAGATCCAGAGTTGGCTCCAGTATCCATTGTGGATAATGAAGAAGAGACCGCAGGAAGGTGAACATTACTTGTGAAGGCCAGAAAGGGGCAATGAGGATTACTGAGCTCTTCAGCTGACTTACTTTCTGTAAAAATTTGGGGATGAGGGGAAGAAGAGGATAAGCATAAAGGAGACCCAAGGGCCAAGCATGGACTACAGCATCTCTCAGTAACTCCCCCTGAGGGGAGATAAGAGCAAAGTACCTGCTGCACTTGTTGAGGGGAGTGGCAAAAAGGTCACCGCAAGGTCGGCCCCAATGCTGTAAGACCATCTCCACCACAGACTAACTGAGAGACTACTCATGAGGCATCAAAATGGATCTGCTTAGTTTGTCCTCTAGCACATTGGTTTTCCCTGGAATGTACCTCACAATTAGAAAGTGGTGTGATGTGATTGTCCATTTCCATACTCTCATGACCTCTGCAAAGGGGATAATATCGAGTTCCTCCTTGTTTGTTGATGTACCAGACTACAGACATGTTGTCTGTCTGAATTGCAATAGTAAATAACCCAAAAACAGGTGTGCCCAACATCGGAGCCAAACCTCATCTAGTAAAAAATAATAAAATCCACGTTGACCCAAGCACAAAGCCACCAGCAGTAAAACAGTAAAATCCAAATTTAGTGCAGTACAAGCTAAGAGTTGAGCGCTTTCGTCCTTCACTAGGACTTCTTCAGAACTGCAGTTCTAGAGTACCATTCCAGCTTTAATAACACAATCAATAAACAACTAATTAAAAAAATTAGCTCAATTAGAATGAGTTATCCAGTCAGTAACTTATCACAGTAAATAATATAAACATATAAAAAAATCCTAAAAGTGAGTTTAAACACACACTAATATTTTCAAAATTGAAATCAATAATTAAACAATAAAGTCAATGAAATATAAAATAAAAATGTTAATCATAATTTTATGGACCTCAACTTAAGCACTGAATTAATAGAAACCAGGTAATTTAAACCGGGTTTTGTAGTAACATCTAGTTTGAGTTACCAGTGCAAGTTAAAGGATGCCTAAATAAGACGTTGTAGTAGTTACTTTTTTCACATCATATAAATTCTCATGAATTCTCTTAGAGAGCTTCCTCTCTGTCTTTCCTATATAATAGGCAAACAGTGGTTACACAGAGCTATATACACTAAACCAGTCAAGTTCAATTGCCTTTTCTAAATGTAACAATTGTTCGACCAGCATTATTTAACTGCGCCTCTGTCTTATCAATAATGTATTGGCAATAATTGCACCTACCACATTTTCTAGTGCCTAACTTGGCCTCCACCTTTTCTAGTCTTTCTTTGATGTTTTTATGCACTTTATAAATAAAAGTGGGTTTGTCTCCCAGGTTCTGATATAGTTCATCATCTGTTTTTAATATAATCCAGTTATGGCTTATGATCTGTTTTACTCAACTGGAGAGACCATCAGAATTAATGGTTATCCACTGATGGAAATTCTCACTGTTTACTTCATTTGGTGACCTAATGCTTTTCATTAAATCTGGTTTCCCCAGAATACACTGGTATCTCTCTTCTCTTTTTTCCACTACCTCTGCCCTCAAAGGGTTAAGGTTAATCAAATCCAACTGGTATCCCCAGTCCAAAAACATTGACACCATTTTATCCAATTCATTTTCAAACAGTTGCCCATTCGAGATCATCCTGGCAGCCCTAATAAACTGACCTTTCACTAGATTTTTCTTGCAATACATGGGATGATAACTATTAAAATGTAAATAACAGTTGGAGAACATCTCCTTCCTGTATGTTAGAAATCAAAACTTCTTGGTCAAAAGACAGGCGAGCATCCAAAAAATGTAGCTATAGACCTCCCTTGGATCCATGCCTTGGGGATGGAACCAGATATGAACTGTCCAGGGCCGAGGTTCCAAGGGGAAGGGATGGATCCAACAAAATCAGAGCTGAACTTATCCCCTTAGATCAGACACTGACATTTCGGCTCCTAGACACATTCTGATCCAAGGGTATTGAAGCAGAACTTGTCAAGGATATATTGGAGTGGAGGAAGAAGCTTTCCTCAGATCTGACACCTGACCTCTCAGAGATTTTGGATCATGGGACTCCAAAACCACTGGATAGATCAGAGAAAGAGAGACAATAGTTTTTGACATGGTAGGCATGCTCACGCATCCGATAGATGGAGCTGGTAGGACCCCCACCTGGATTTGAGCTCTGAAAAAGTTTTGCATCATCCTTGCCACATTCACTTCCGATAAGCTTCTGGAGGACCTAGAGGAAGTAGTGGATGGGGGCTTGAATGCTTCTTTGGAGTCTGAAGCAATTTAGAAGGCAGAATGGGTAAAATTGGCTTAATAGCAAATTCTGGAGTAGCACTCCTGCATGAAGTACCTTGTTTCAGATCCGAGAACCTAGGATCCAAGGGTGGTACTGTAGGACTTATGGTAATAACTGAAACCAAAGCCCTAGGATTCAATGGCTTCAGATCTAGTTGCTGAATCTTTGGATCCAATAGTGTCAGATCCCACATTTTTCTGATTTTTAAAGTAGGCTCCAACAAAGACCTGGGGGACTTCAGAGGGGAGTGTATCCTTTGCTCCAGAGGAGCAGGCTTACTAGATTTAGAGGTGGTTTTAGTCCCTGAAGAAGAGATATTAGGGAAAAGCCCCTTAGAATAACCTTGTTGTGTCTATCTGCTAAGGCTCTTAGATTAAAGGTGGAATAGATCTTAACAAGCAGCATTCAAGTGCCCAGTCCCAAGACAGTACAAGCACTCCTTGTGGACATCCAAATTTGGGATTGTATGCTCACAAGAATTAAAGCCTCTTGGTTTATCTGACATGTCCACAGGGAACAGCAACAAGAATAAACTAAAAGAAAAGATTTTTTTTTTTTAGTATTAATTTAAAGAGAAGGAAAGAAGAATTTAATTACTAATGATAGCAATCTTAAGAAATGCCCTGTAGTGAAAAGGGTAAGCAGATCTACCAACAATGGTAACAAAGAGTTACTATTTAGTGGAAATAGAATGAAATAAGAGGCAGAAAGTCCTAATGTCCAGCAAGAAGAACTAGGAGGCAGGATAGATTAATTAATATAAAGTTAAAGCTAAATCCAAAAGAATTTAAACTCACAAAAAAAGTCTATTAACACTTGAGAGTAGAACCTGCATCTGTTCGTGATGACGGCAAATGAGATCTGAGGTAATAGGGATGGAATAAGGCGTTGTGGGTAAAAGGAAGAGCTCAAAAGCTGGATCTGAATTCTGGAATATGTGGCCAAGTTGGATCTGAACCCATATTTTGAAGAAGAATGAAAAAGACAACATCAGATCTCGCCATAACAATAATAAGAAAATAAAGCAGTAAATAGAATACGCATAAACATAATAATGTCAAGGAATGAAAACCTCAATTTAAGTTTCACTGACAGAGATGCACAAATAAAGTTAAAGGTTGAAGAAATAGCAATAGTTTCTAAGACCAAATATGGATGTAATAATTATAATAACAGAGAAATATATATGAAGATATACAAAATATTTCTAAAAACATTAAGAAACTGCATTACAAATATCTAGAATAGAAGGAATTCTAATAACTGTAATAGCAGAAAAAAGGGGGCAAGCACATACACACACACACACACACACACACACACACACACACACACACACACACACACACACACACACACAGTTCAACATGTACAAAACAGTTAAAAAATACAAGTGGTCACAAAATTGGTTCTTTGTTAATTCTTGTTCAATATGCTATTATTTTTACCTTGTTTTTGTTGATTGTTATTGTTGAGTTTCCTATTTAAAAATAAATGCATAAATAAATAAACTGTAAATACCCACCTTCTAGTAAATGAGTGAGCCTTACCTGAGTATATCATGTACCTCTTTGCCCATTCCCAGCTTTCCTAGAGCATGAGCAGCTGCTTTACGTACAAAAATGTTCCAGTCATTCCACATCACATACGTGAGTTTGTTTGCCAGATCCTGCATAAAACCACATGAATAAGTCATTATTAGTGGCAAACACTAACAGTGTCTGACATTGGACACATAATGTGGCAGGGACTAAAGTACCGTGGAAGTGTATAGATCAGTGGACCATAGCTGTTCTGTGTTCGTGCGCAAATAAAACTTAATGTATTTGAGCAGAAAAAAAACTCCTTGGTAACTATATGCCTTTATTAACAAGCTATTTTACTTGATATTAAGAAGTAGGTCATTGTAAAAGTAATGTCCCCAGACCTTCAACCTAGATGTCTACCCCCCAAAAATCTTTCCAGTCATGCTGACCTGGCTCTCCTTTCCATATGTCACCCACAAGGAGATGGTAGAAGTAGTGGGGTAACTGAAAGACCAAATGCTGGAAGCCCTTTCAGCTTCCTGGAAAGGGCTCCCTTGTAGCGATCAGAGTCACATCTCTACCTGTCTCTGCTATCACTACAGGGTCCAGTGAGGAGGGTGGTCAGGGTGCTATCTGACTTTTCTCTGGGTATTGCATAGGCAGTATGGTGCAGAAGACCTTACCCACCCTATGACCTTCCTTTGTTTGTCTGTATTTAATTTCATTGTCCCCCCCACCACAGTGTGTCAGCACCTACCCTCTCAGTTTTTGTCTTTGTTTTATGTTTGCTTCTACACCTCACTGTCTTGCCATCTGTAGTCTTTCTCTTACATCCTTCTCCATCTTCCCTTCTACAGGAAAAAGAAAAATGGATGATTGCTCCTAAAAAATATACACTTTCTTCCTCTCCCTAGTCTCATTCATACCTTCCCTGTTTCCCTTGTCTATGTTCCTCTGCTTGCTGACCTCTTTTTGTGTTGTCCTATATACTCATTTCCATCCACTCTTTATGGTGTAAAAAAAAAAAGATTTAGACATTGCAGGAGGCCTTTTAATGTGGCTAGTTAGCTATGCCATATTATCATGACACAATACATGTGCATACCCTGATGAATGCCCCTTCTAACTACTTGTCTGTTTTAATTGTCCTAGTCCTATCCTCTTTTGCAAGATTTCCTTTTTGGATGCAGGTTCTGTAATTTCTGATTGTGTTTTTTTTTAATTAGCAATGGAATAGACTGCAAATTTCCACCTAATTATTTGATAATTAACATTGTGCCACATCACACTATAAGCCATACCCATTGAAGGCTTACTGCAATTGTGCTAGGCATGCTTCTGAATCTCAGGGATAGAGATGACATCCTAAACAGGGTCATTATGGGTGAACTAATTGTTTTGCTTGTGTCTTCTTTTTAATATTAAGTGGAAACACCATGGTATATTTGCAAACTGAGCATTTAAGCATAATGTGCTACATAAAAATAAAATACATTACAGTTTAATTATTTTGTTATATAAACTAAGAACAACCCGAAGGAAGCTGTTGCTCTGAAATTCAATATTTTCAATGTTATAATTTTGTTCAGGGTGGGTGGAGTCTGCATGCTCTCTATGTGCCCGTATAGGTTTTCTCTGGGTGCTCTGGCTTCCTCCTACTTCTCAAAGGCATGCAGTATATGGACTGGAGATCTTCTAAACTGCCTGTAGGTATGAGTGTCTTTAGTGTGAGTTAATGTGCATGTATTCTAATTTAGGCTCCAGCAGTGTCAATAATGACCTTCAATGCCTTGACCCCCACTGACTACTAAGATAGGCTCCAACATCTCCACGACCCTGTACTAGTTATTGGAAAATGGATGGGTGGATGGATAACTTTGCTCAGACATAGTTACATGAGCTCATTGTTTTGTATATTGCATATTTAGATTCCATGATGTTAAAATATAGCAAAAAGAAGGAGCCAGTTTTCCCAAGTTTTAATGTTGCATTTTAAGATGAATTAACATGAGGTTAACATGGATATTTGCACATTCTGATCCTATTATGTTAAACTGCAGATACATGCTTTTACAATTGATTAATAAAAGCTAATAAAGTATTTTTCTAACAAGATTCTATATTGTCCATGACAATCGGGCTGGAAACATAATCTCACTAACATCAATCAGAGGGTGGTTGCAGGATATATGTACCCTTAAAACAAATTGTATCTGCAGATGCATTAGGAAAGGGGGTGTGCATGGGTGGAATATGTTTTCTCTGTCATGCCAGAATTGACTACATGGCTAGGAGGAAGTGAAGGCAATGGTGACCAGGAACATTGAATGAAGTATCATCCAAGAAAGAGCAACAACATCCACTGATAACATTAGTGGAGGTCTTACACTTAAGATACTTTTACCACCTTTCCTTCTCAACTCATATTCCTTTTTTAGAAAAAGGCAAATGGTAACTGCCTAGGTGATATAACCTCATCAAGATGACTCCCTAGGTTCATTCAGAACAGAATGAGCTCTCACTGGTGTCCTTAACACTGTCATAGCTTGTCAGGTAGTCTGTAATATTATGTAAGCTTCTTTCTTTCAAGAAACTTGCTTAACTGTCTAATATTGCATTTTGTGTGTGTATATAGACAGATACAGGAATATTCAGGAATATATATATATATATATATATATATATATATATATATATCTACATGGATATAGAAAGACATGTAAGTGGACTAGATCCTTGTCCTACCAAGCCTTATCTTGACCTGTATGGAGATCATATACACAGTCCTTTACTGGTTGTCCTCACCTATCTCGTGAATGGTTTATTTCTCTAACTCGGTCCCAAAACAGTGGGTCTTGACCATGGTGATCTGGAAAACTATAGACCAATCTCAGTCCTTTCCTTTCTAAGTAATATTGTTGAGAAAGAAGTGTATCAACAACTGGATTCTTAATTGAGACATAATGATGTAAGTGACCCCTTTCAAAATGAGTTTCCCACTAGACACAGAAATGAGACAGCTCTGACCACACTCATCAAAGATTGCCTTTTAGAGAATTATCAACAGCACTGCTTTGTCCTCGTCATTTTTGATCTCTTATCAGCATTTAATAGAGTTGATCTTGCAAGCAATAATGCCTTCCATGCCTGTGGCATTGGACTACTACATCTGTGGAAAGGTATTACTTCCCTAATAACACACACTCTGGATAGCATCATTGTGCTTAGAGAATGGGCTGTGTGTTATATTTGATGCAAACTTGCTCCTCCTCTTAATGTTTCAGACTTGCTGCAACAGATGTAATTACTGGTGGTGGAAGTATTTTACATCCAAAATAAGTAACATATTTCGGCACTGTAAAAATCCACTGCCAATCATTAGCGGACCGGAGTTCCGCTGTGGCGACCCCTAACCGGGAAAAGCTAAAAGACATTATTTAATATCCATGTCAAAGCTTCACAGCAGCTTAATATGTTATTTTGAAGTTGTGGACTTGTTTTTTAAAGGACATTACCTGTATATCAACACCCTACTGGACAACAGTCATTCTCCAATCATTGTGATTTTAAGTATGTCGCCCATTCTCTAATCGATCTTACTGTGTTTGAGCATTATTGTGGAGTCTTTGGTGTAGCTTTGGATTGATTTGCCTTCTACTTATCTAGACACACGAATTGCATCCTTTCCTAGATGGATGATAACTGGCTAGAACTTAATACCACCAAAACTATTAGCTTGGTCATTTCCTCAGGGACTCATCGGCTCCTGTTCTGTCTCCCAAAATTACTTACATTGGAAACACAGTACAGTTCATGTCAAAGGTGTTTGATCTGTGACTACTTATTGGCAACAGGCTGACAGTGAAGGATAATATATCAGATGTTGTGTTTTAATTTCTGTCTAAGAATCCACAATCATCAACCACCTTATATCACCAGCCAATCTCCCTGCAGTGGCACATGCTGTTATTTCCACCAAGTTGGGCTACTGAGGCTGATGCTTTTACATTCACAACTGGATCACCTATAGTATGTGCAAAATGCTTCTGCTAGGCTACTTACAGTACATTATGCAGGTTTTGTGTTAACTGTACTGGCTTCCAATAAAGCAGCATATTATCTACAATGTTCTGGATCAGGTTTAACATGACTTTTATATCTTCATCCCCACCCTCCATCTGCAGGATCTCCTTCATTGGTATTGGCCATTGCAGTCCATGCATTCTGACTCCCAGGAGATGTTAGTTATTTTATTAATACAGCTTGGATCCTCTGCAATTCATGCATTTGCTTATCAAGTTCTGTACCTTTGGAATTTACTAAATGGCTATTTGAGATGGTCTTCAACTGTGAGTGGCTTTAAGCTTTCTCTTAAAATGCACTTAATAAAATTAGCATTTGAATAGTTTATATTTTCAACAGTTTTATTGCGCTAAAGCACAAACAGATCAGTGACTTTTATTACTGCTGTTTTATTAGTCTTAAAAAAATGTATTTTTTTACATTTTTACTTTTAATTACTAGAAAGTATGCAATGTGAAAGTGTGAAATGTGCACTGTTTATTACTGCCCTCTAGGTTTAATATTGCTCAAGTTACACCCAGAAATATTTAGGTATCAATTTAGATCAACAACTCTCATTAACTTACTACACAGAGCAAATAGTTGAAAAAGCATAAGTTGCTTCTTAAATATTCTTAACAGCTAAGTAATGTGATTACCTTGAAGGCATGAAACATAATAGGTTTAAGTGTCCTGATACCCAGATGGGAATAGCACTTACCAAACATTGCATTAAACTTATCAGGGAATATTACATCACTGCAGATAACTGAAAATAAAATACTTAAGTTTATTTCATTGTTAAGTGCAAGAGAACATCAGCGCATCTCAATAGCCAAGGCCAACAGTATGTGTAGGTATGATATAAATTTATTCTTAGCTTTGTCCAAATGTATCAGTACAATATTAACACACCTAGAATTTCACTTGCCATTCTGTTTGCCACAGGACAGACCTCTGACAAATTTGCCACCATGTGTTGCTGGCAATCACTATGCCCATTTGTTAATGGATCATCTGTGCTAAGTAGTCATTTTAAAAAATGACTAGAACTAATATTTCACAGTTACTTTTAGAGGGCTGCAGCCTTCTCACAAGAATATTTTGTCTTTTATCTCTTACACTTTTTTGCTCCAGAGTCTACCAACCATCTGGCCCACCCTGAGATCATGCTTCTTGTTTCTCTATTGGGTGAGAGCTAGTTAGAGAGCAACTGTCATACAGGCAGCCATCAGGGGATTTCTACTGTTTTACTGTAAGCCAAGCCTTCCGTCTCATATGCCTACATGGTGCTCAAGGGGTAGATGTGCCAAAAGTACAATGTGGGGATGTCATAGCATATGTAAGTGATATGGCCCCCTCAAGTAGCCCTGTGTCCACCTTGTAAGTGGGCATATCCCATCAGGGCTTCCATGTCCAGCAGGAATTCATTGATGGCAGACAATCCCCTGAGACATACCCCCTTCTCACCTTCTAAAGAGATGCATGCAGGCTCTTTCTCATCATTTCTCTCTCTCTCTCTGTCTCTCCCCCTCCAGCACTGGGACCGTAACTAAAGCCAGATCATCTAGGCAGCAGTGAGGGCTCCTTCTCTCTATACCACACAGACAACCAAAAAAAATTCAGTCTTTATCATAATACTCTATCACCAAGTTGCACACCACTCTGAACAAATGCATATCTGTATTATGTATCATTGATGAAACTAGCAACACAATTGCCATATAATAGCAAATCCTAACAACTATCTCTTGGTGGGTTTAACAATCAGCATTTTAATGTTGGACACACCTTAGAAACAGGTCCATGGAGACAGGCAATGGCCTTGCAGGTCAGGATCTTCTCTCTCCAGTGAGTGCTGTTCAGTTTTTCTGCCAACAATGACTGGACCAGCATCTGCAGATATGAATGGAAATAAGTGGACAATATTAGTAATTTATCAGCAAAAGAAAATTTACCTAGGTAATTAATTTAAGATTGCAACAACTGTGTAGCAAAATACAGTTCTGAACTACACCTGAGATTTACTTGACTTAAAGTTAAATATTTACATATACACACACACACACAAATGCAACTACATGCTCCGGAGATTGGATTGTTATTTTTAATGTGACATAAGAATATAAATGTATTATTGGTTGTATTTGTTAAGGCTGTTTAGTACAGAGAATTAAGCATAGTTTAGTAGACAGAATTACATGTGTCAGTTTACAGCAGAGGATTATGGCAATGAGCTGTTAAAGAGTTGCTTCTTGTAGTCCAAGATAACAAGCTTTGATTCCTTCCTCCTCCATTTGCCTACTGCGACCCCATGCTGCCCCTGAAAAGGAATACTTACATTCAGAGGGCTTCGCCTAGTCACCAAATGCGTAACATAAATACATAAATAAATAAATAAAACTAAGGCTATGAGCTTCTTACATGGGTTGGATTCACTTTGTTTACTTCTGCATACTGGGCACTCATTCTCCACTTAGCTAGACAGAGCTACTGGGTCATCCCTATAAGGAGGCACTTGCACATACTGGATTTTAAGAGGTCAATAAATGAATAAGTAACTATAAATAAATAAATAAAACAAGGGGATCCGGGGTAATATACTTTCCATAGCAAAGAATCTTAGCCAACATGGACTTTCAGGGAAGTTGAGAATCACATGGCCCATCCAGTCCATGCATTTATTTGTCTAATCAAAAAAAAAAGAAAGTGTAGCTTCTAGTTAACCAACAGCTTTAGTCCTCCTAGAATGTTTGTGTGTGTGTGTGTTTGGGGGGGGGGGGGTATGCCTTGCTTTTTTTGCTTTACTTTGCCACTTCTACTAATCTCTCGGCTGCCAGCTCCTTGGTAGTAGATCATTTTTATTCCCGTATAGCTGCCATTAGCTGCCCTGATGTGATCTTTCTTTTTTGGAGGGGGGCACGTATCCCAGGGAAGAATTGGTATTGTGGCTCCATGCCAATGCTCGGTAAGTGGGATGTAACTGCATGTCTCCGGTTATTCATCACATATCTGTTGTGGGTGAAAAATGCTTCTACTTTCTCTCCTCAAGAGCAGCATATAGTTGGTGTGCTGCATGTAAGTTATCATCCAGGTGGTTAGGCCCCCCACTCTGTCTGAGTTACTGCATCCTGATATTCTCCAACTGGAGGCGGAGCTCTCTCAACTCAGAACTGGTGCAACCAGTCAGGAGGAGAAGGTAACCTCGCACACTACAAATCCAGTCTCACATAGTCCTACCACAACAACAAACCAAACACATACCCAGAGGCTCTAAATAAAAATCTGCCTAAGCAGCAGTGACCTCCAAAGCAGACATCCAAGCAACCACTACCCCAAAACAAAGCTCACAAAGTCAGTGTGCCAAACAGTCACAGCCCTTAAGGCTAAATAACACACCTGATACACTTGTAATAGGTGACTCTATTGTCAGACACACTGACGTCCCACTCACCAGGCTGAACAAAGAGAAGGTCACAGTGAGCTGCCTGTCGGGCGCTAGGATCCGCCACATAACACAAGCACTCATGTCACTCCAAGGCAAGTACAAATATGACTCAGTCATTGTCCATGCTGGTGTGAATGACCTGAGACGTACCTCCCTAGACTACATGAAAAGAGACATAGAGGAGCTCTCAGATCATGTAGCCCAGGCCGGTAAGACCCTGAGCTTGAGCAGCATCTTACCCTCACCTAGAATGATGCCACAGTATAAAGACAAAATGATCAATTTTAACAATTGGCTAAAATTTTGGTGTCATTCAAAGGGGATCCAGTGTCTGTCAGCCTGGGGTGACATGCTCGACAAGCCACGATGCTTCACTAGGGACAGCTTGCACTTGTCACCCCTGGGCTTTCGGATATTGGCAAAGGTTCTTGCCACCCTCATAGTGCCTTTTTTAGGCAAATCTCAAAAGGCAAACCCACCTCCATAGACAACACAAGGAAAAAGAAACTAAGAGTAATGCTGCTAAACGCCAGAAGTCTAAACCTCAAGATGCACTCACTCGAAGCCCTCCTCAGTATGGAGAACATCGATATCTGTGCAGTGACAGAAACCTGGTTCAAGGCTCCAGAGAGCACCCCAGCACTACCAGGTTATACCTCATATCATGCTTTTCGGCCCCAAAACTCAGACCGAACCACAAAAGGAGGGGGAGTATCCATATTCATCAAAGATACCCACACCTCCAGGTTAGTGGCTTTGCACGAAGCATTGGAGACCATTCATGTGCAACTAACAGTGGGCAAAACTGCCTTTCAGTTTGTAGCATGCTACAGACCACCCTCTCAAAACCAGGAATCCCACTCGTCTTTCCTGAGAACACTGGAGAATATGAAGGTATCTCCAAACACCATTATATTGGGTGACTTCAACTACCCAAACATAGATTGGGAGCATTACTCAAGCCCCAACACCCTAGCCCAAAGGTTCCTAGAATTTATAAACTCAAATGCTATGGAACAGCTAGTCAGCACTCCCACAAGAGGGGAAAACATACTGGACCTGGTCATCACCAACATGGGGACTCTGTGCTCCATACCAGAGGTATACCCTTCATTATCGGACCATAAATTAATCTCACTGGATATCCACATCCCCACCCCACCCCCAGCCCAGAAAACCACAGTGAAAAACTTCTCAAAAGCAAACTTCACACTTCTCAAAACCGAGGTGGAATCCTTCAAGGCCCCCAGGCCAGTGGAAACTACGGCCCAAACTGCAGAATCCTATATAAATGCATTCTATGGATACCTCCAGGAATGCATGGATCATGCTATCCCAAACAAAACCAAGACCCAATCGTCCAAAGGCAGGTGTCCAGTCTGGTGGACCCCAGCCATAAATAAGCTGTACAACAGAAGGAGGAAGCTACTGCATGATAGAGCAAAATCCCTAAAAGGGAAGGCATCTGTGATCAGTACTAGCAAAAAACTACGATCCCTCATAAAATCCTCCAAGGCCAGCTTCGAGAGAAAAATTGCACAGGACACTAAAGATAATCACAAGGCCTTCTTTAGTTATGTTAGGAACCTGGGTCACAACTCCCAGATATGCTCAGAGTTTATCCTAAATGACAAAAATACACTGAACCCACAGACATTACCAACATCCTAGCAGACAGGTTCAGTGCAAACTCCCCCCCCTCAAAAGAGCAAATATCTATCCCAGCAGAGATCTGCCTCCCTAACATCTCAGATGCTCAGGTGAAAGCTGCCCTCTCCAAAGCAAAAACACAGCATCAATGGGACCAGACGGTGTCCTGGGTTGTGTCCTACACGAACATCAAGAAGAGCTAAACCCTCACGTAAAGCTGCTGTTCAATCTCAGCCTTACTACAGGATATGTACCCAAAGAATGGCATACAGCAACAGTGGTCCCTCTCCGCAAAGGTGGTGCCTCTATGGACCCTGGAAACTATTGCCCCATAAGCCTGACTAGCCTGGTCTGCAAAGCTATGGAGAGGATCATCATGGAACTCATAAACAAAGACATTAGGGACATACAGACAATGGATCCTACCCAATTTGTCTTTGTTAAGGGCAGATCCTGCCTCTTGAACCCAGTCGACTTCTTTGAAACAGTCACCAAGGCCATTGATGAAGGGAAGGTAGTCCACACAGCTTACCTGGACCTCGCAAAAGCCTTTGACACAATACCCCACTCGGGCATCATAGATAAGCTCTCCAGCTTAAATATAAAACCCTATGTCATAAGATGGGTTGCAAACTGGCTCAAGGACAGAACCCACATGGTCAGAATTGCTGGAGCCTTGTCAGACTCGAAACCAGTTACAAGTGGCATCCCACAAGGCTCAGTCCTGGGACCTCTCTTGTTTGGTATATATTTTTCTGAGGTACAGGCTAACATGGGAGGACTGTGGCTGACCAAGTTCGCAGATGACTGCAAACTGGGCCCCATAATTGACTCTCCAGCTGACACAAGCATCCTCCAAAAGGGTCTCATAGAGACGGATAACTGGTGCCAGAGCCATGGCCTAAAGCTAAACGCCAAAAAGTGTATAGTCATACCCTTTGGCAAAAACAAAGTGCCCACAAATTACCACATAGGCGGTAATCCATTAAGTACGGAAAAAGAAATTAGGGACCTGGGGACCCAAGTTGATAGTAATCTTTCCTTTGACAACCACATTGCCAAAGTGGTTAGAAAGACCTTCTATATAGCCCACCTTATCATGAAAGGATTCACATCTAGATCAAGGGACGTCATCATGCCCCTTTATTCATCCCTCATCAGGCCCATAATTGAATACAATGCTCCATTTGGGATGTACCTTACCAGACACCTGCAGCAACTAGAAAGACCCCAAAAGTACCTCACAAAGAGGATCAAGGGACTCAAACAGATGCCATATGCTGCTCGGTTAAAGAAACTCCAGCTCTACTCAGTTGCATACTGCCTACTTAGAGGCGATCTATGCCTGACGTATAAAGCTATGTCCAACCCGGAATTAATGGACATGCTCCACCTCAGAAAATCCAAATCTCTTAAAGCTACGTGCTCAAGGGACTTGAACCTCAGCACAGAAATAAATCGGACATGCTGGAGGGACAGATTCATAACCCAGAGGCTCCCTTCACTCTGGAATAGAATCCCAGTCCATGTTAGGCAGAGCACCTCACTGACTCTCTTCAAGAGGAATCTTGATGAGTGGATGGGAGATAGAGATAGTAGGTTTACCCCGGGAATTACTTCTGTGTCACTACTACACAGAGGCACAGTAAACTAACCTTAAAAAGGGCACAGTAAACTAATTTCAAAGGGTGGCGAAAGCCAAACACACTCTGGCTAGGCTTGTAAATGCCCTAGGGCAGACAGCCTAGTATGAACCTATGAACCTAAAACTCACCAGAGGCATGAAACATTTCTGGAAAGATCTAAACACACTGTTAAAATGAGAATCTATACAGACTGAAGGGTCTACCTGCACACTCATCAGTGATGACATTGGGACCCCAGTATACATTCTCACTCACCCAGACCCTGCAGCAGACTCTTGTACCAGCCTTGTCCTTCCATGATCCTTTCTGCAGTGCAGTTTTTAAACTGTACTAGAAAATGCTAATAAGTAGGCACATTTCTGACCTATGATGATGGGCTGTAGTGGTACCAATTCACAAAAGAGGTCATGTCAAACACAAACAATTTCATACCACTCAGCTCGACCAGTATTCTCCATAAACTCATAGAGTCCTAAATCACAAAGACGGACCTACTTTTGTTGGATATGGAAGCATATGAGATTATTAAGGAGAGATTTTGCCTTTTAAATCTTCTAGATTCATGGTATTCTTCGAAGAGGTAACTTGCACTTGATGAAGAACTGTTGGTGCATGCTGCTTACTTTGACCTTGCTAAGGCATTTGGTACTCTTCCACATAAGGGTATAACTGAAAATTAAAAGCCTAAAATGTCAATCTTTGTGTAATTCAATACGTGAAATACTAATTATTTAAACAGACACTACAAGTCTATCCCAAATTTATTTTTGGACTATTTTTCTCACACATTAAAGCAGGAAATTAGCTATGGATAATCAGGGATGATGACGAGTACAAACTGGGTAGCATAATTACTTCAGTAAAAGATGGAGAAGTTGTCCAAGATGGCATAAAAGAAATATATGCCTGAGGCAGTATTAATGACTTCATCTTAAATGTTGCTAGATTTGACATCAAGAGACTTGCCAAAATTATGTGATTACTAAAAAGATACTCGTTAAATGAAGCACCATTAAATAATTGTAGAAAACTGTCAACATAAGTCCTTTTCTGAAGGGTAACTAAAAGGAGCTATTCAATAACTACAGAACTGTCTATATGCTGAGCCCGCTTGCAAAGTGTCTTAAAAAACTGCGTATCTCCAGCTTATATCTCATCTCTGCATTAATAACTTAGTGATTCCCTACATGGATTCTAGTCTAAACAAGGAGTAGAATCTGCACTGATCAATCTATCAAATATTCTGACTGCCGTGACCAGAGGCCAGTGTTCTGACATTGTCTTCTTGGACTTTGACAAAGTGTTTGATTCACACACCTTGTTATGAGTTTGTCTGTCTCAGTTTGGATTAACAATACATGCTCTCTTTTCCAGTATTCCAAAGCAAAATGCTTGAGAGACAGAAAAAAGCACAAGAGTTGACTAGAAAAACCAGAATTATGTTGGAAATGAGCCAGAAACTGGATTTGGGAGACTGAGATCAACAGGGAGAAAACCATCAACTCAGAAATCGATGAATAAATGTGGGATTACAAGTATTAATTATATTTGTAGAATATGATGGAACAAGAAAACCTGGACATATTGGACATTTCTGAATTTGTTAAACTCCTAGAGGACTCCAAAGCATATGCCCTACTTCATGTTATTAATGTTTAGAAGAACATTTAGGTGAGAGAAAGAGGAAGGAAAGAATTAACTGTAGGTAAAACAAAATGTTGTTCTTAACAGTATTTTTATAATGCATGAAATATACGGCATGCTACAAAGTAAGTTTTGTCAGTTATTTTGTATGTAATAGGGATACTAAAGTAAGCAGGTTCCCCTGTCTTTTCTTTTGTCTTCTTTCTTTCTTCTTGTTTAGTTTTAAGAAATGTAGACACTGCAATGTAAAAACAGAAGAAAGCCTGGACAAAAGGGCGAATCACTGCAGAGTGCCAGCAAGTCCGACTCAACAATAGTTTAAAATCAGCTGTCTGCACAGGATGGAAATTGTCTAACAAAAGGGATAATATACTTAGCAATTTCTTTCACCTTTGTTTAGCATTCTGTGTTGGAAAAACGGAGAGACAACTGAGAAAACAGATATGCAAACACAATTATGACATCCTAAAATGTAACCAAACGAATGTTCTTTATAGACATTTAATGGTATGTATTGGCTTTAAACATTTCTCATTTATTATTCTAGAAAGAATGACACACAACCCTAGGGGGGCTCTTGAAAAGAATATATTGAACTAAGGGAACAGATATGGCAGCTAGATTCCACACATTCCCTGGGCATTAACGAATGTACTTCTTTAGTTCCAGTCTTAAAACAAAAAGCTAACACGCTATGCCCTCTCCAAAGTACATATACAAGTATTTATTCAACACTATACTTTCTTGTATTTATATTTTTAACAAGACCTTCTTATAAATGTTTTTATATGTTATTTCTTATATATCATTAAATATGTTTAAATGTCATTTTTTTATACGTTCTTTATATATTTGTATTTATGTATTCAATACTTTTCTGCACAGCTTTTGCATGAGAAGTACTTAACCAATGTTTTTAATTTATTTATTTATTTTTTAATAAGATTTCTGTTTAAGTAAGAAGGCTTCTTTAATTAACTACTTCACTTAGATTCAATTATTCTATTATAGAAATGGTGTATAAGTAAGTTCTGGTTATCACTGTTTCATTCTGAAGAAGTCTGTGTTTTACTGCATACAAAAAGGTACTTGTGAATTAAAGGCTTTATTCATTTTACTGCTCGTGGTGTTTTGGATTACTATTGATGAGGGGATTCCTTTCTGGAGTTGGTTACTGCTTATACTGGGTGGAATTTATCTTTTGATTTTAGTTCTGGGTGTTTGAACTTTTCCACCTTTGGATCCTGCCTTGTTACTGGTTTGCTGGTATATAAAAGGTGACAGTCATAGACACATGTAAGGTGTTAAAATCTTGACTTTAAAGCAGAAATTTACAATATTCTCAAAACACAAAATTAAAAAAAAAGACTGCATACCCACTGCTTGCTGAAAGGACCAAACAAAAGCAGCAGACAACAACAGCACAGTAATTTGTTATAATGGCTGAAACTTGGTGTAGCTGATAACATTTAAAAATATTGAGAGGCTACATCTAATTGAAATTAGCGGATAAGGATGTTGCTCCAGCTTTTAGTAAACACTGATAGCTATTGAAATGAATTGATAAGAAATAGCATATCTTATCACACACTCACTGTGTATCCCAGGAGAAAAAGAAAGGTAACAGCTGATACTTTTGAGTGTAACTTACTGTGACTTCACTGAGCTGTGCAAGTAGAAAGCAGGCTTGCTCTATGGTTGTCTTCTCACTGGTTTCAAACATTTGGGTCAGAATCTTGCTTACTACAGGGTAGCTAGCTTCACCTGTGAGAGCTAAGCCCTGTGCTGCAGTCCAGCTATCAGCATCATAACCTTGGAGACATAAAGAGAGGACAAGGTGCCAAAATTATAATACACATGGAAACAGGCTAATACATTGCTTTATCTCCCACATTAATATAACCTGTCATCCTTAGATTTACATTTTCACAATCTGTATTGCTGCTAAAAAAACATCCTTTCTATTGTTTTGCATTACATGGCTCCAGTTACTTTACACTTTAGTATTTCTCACATCTTCTTGGATATGTTGCCTTGTCTGTAGCGTCTCCTTGGACTGCAGTGTAACATATTTTTGCAGGTATATTCCACTCTTTATCTTCTACAGTATCCCTCAAGGGAATTAAAAAAATATCCCTACCATAGACATAGTATTTCTTTTCAAGAGACCCAGACATTAATGGTAAATATGATTATTAGAGCTGTTTTATTAGCTATTTCCCTTCCATCAGTAGAATAAGGAAACTCTATTTCAGAGGTCTGTAACCTTCTAAAGAGATCTGAAGTACTTACCCCATTCATTTGTGAGGTTCTCTGCTGAATCCATCATATCTACTCCTTCTTGTGCAATGTTGTGTGCATGAATCACATTATCTGTGAAGAAATGTTTCCTCTTATTACTCTATCACTTATCCTTTCCCCAACTTGTATTCTATCCCTTTGTGTGTAAACATCCCTTTTCCCAAAAAAATGTTGTTCATTGATCCTCATTGTAAGACTCACTACCTCTAGGTTTAGATTAAACCAGCTCTTTCTCCTTCCTTCCTCTCCCTTCCCCTCACATACTAATAAAGCTCTTCAAGTGGTTTGTGATGAATAGCTTGCACTACATTTCTTGCCCTTATTTAAAGTGCCTGCACTGCATAATATTTGTTCTCCAGAAGTGGACTCAGCATTTAAAATAAGCAATTCTCAGTTATCTATGCATTTAAAATAAGGCATTTCTCATTTATTTATGCATTTAAAATAAAGCAGACTGGGCCCTTTATGCCTTTCAACCACTGAACTCAGCAGAGGCAGCACCTTCGTGGCCTCATTTCTATATTTTTTTACTGTCATAATTGATCATTTTTTAAGACAATCATGACTGATTTTTATACTATAAAATTAAAATAAATTATAGCATGAGCACCACATATCATACTGCTCCACAAAATACTGGCACATCACCTTTTTAATTGCTCAGTAATTTAACATCATGACTCTGTCTTATGTGGTAGCCATGGGCAGGGCACTTCCAGACATGCACACAATCTCTGATTTTGTGTCACTGTAATACATTTGCATGATTTTCACTTGCATTTACAGACTCTCAAACAATACAAGCTAAGCCATCCTTCTAGACCCTGGTTTGGGTTCCATCACTACCACTGTATTAAAAAACCCAAAACATTTGCAGAAATGCAAACAGGAGAAGGCATACTAAATACTGTGAGTGTGTGTGTGTGTGTGTGTGTGTGTGTGTGTGTGTGTGTGTGTGTGTGTGTGTGTGTGTGTGTGTGTGTGTGTGTGTGTGTTTATGTGTGTGTGTGTGTGTGTGTATGTGTGTGTGTGTGTGTGTGTGTGTGTGTGTGTGTGTGTGTGTGTGTGCATGCATGTGCATGTGTAATAATGTTGCAGAAGATACAGAGAACTGTCTGCAGTAGGACTTTAAAAGGACAGGCTTAGCACATTTGACTGAATACATAAGATAGCAAACCCCTTGCTGTAAGAATGTATCCTGCAAGACCACTATTTCTTGTGGTGGTGTTGTACCTCTTAGTATCCGTGTGTCAAAAGCCATATGCTGTGCTGTATCTGTATATCTTTAAGAAATCTGGCAAATGTAGCCTCCTCCCAAGCATACATTATGTAGTCTGTTATCCTATATGCATTTCAGATTCTAATAGCTAATGCTGGTGAACCTGTCCACATGCAGTATGTGTTTGTTTTATTATTTATGTCATCCTAATTACCAGATATCACATATGGTCAAAAGTAACTGGAAATAATTTGTGTATCATTTGCTTAAAATGTTGTAATGGCAGCCATCAGAAAACCAGTCTCTCTTCAAGGTAATTTGTCTGTGAACAGGAGCCTGAGGGATCCAGATACTATCTTTATTCCTGAACACCAGAGAATAACTCAAAAACCTGAAATGATACAGTGCACTCTGTTTCTGTATGTCACAAGTGAAGAAGTCCTAAAGTTTAAAAAGGATCTGTCATTTGATGCCAGGAAGCAATATTGCTGTGATTTACTGTGAGCCAAGAAAGAATTGGACAAAAATTTGCCATTTATTCTTCAAAAAAGTATAATGTTCAAGTGAGTCTACTAATCCTTATGTTGTATGACTGTTTTGAGTATTGAAAAAATAGAGTTTTCATGTAATTTGGCATTTTAACCAGGACATTCATTCACTACATCTTGTATTTCTTCTCATATGTATTACTAATAATACTGTCAGCTTGCTTTATTAACTGTTCTCTACCTATATATATAATATATATATATATATATATATATATATATATATATATATATATATATATATAAGGTAGAAAATTATGATGAAATCATGGATAGGACTATACATTGCATGTAAAAATAACGGGTATAATTCTCAGATTTCAGCTAATTAATCAGTAACCCTAGGGATATGGGTTGCATATTAATATTTGATTGACTGAAACCATAATATATGAACAATACTGATAATGCTTCCTCATCTGAAAACTTTCATGCTATTTCCTGAAATGGTGTAGTATTGTTTGTAACTTTTGTAAATATGTTAGATAATAAATAGGTTTGCTATTAAGGAACCTATTGAAATAAGGGGAATAGAGTTAAAAAAAGAACAGTCAGCAATCAGTGTAATTGGAAACACTGGTTGTAGCATTAACCTTAGCATGGGTAACCTTAATTTTAGCTTAAGTAATGCCTGTGAGTGCAGCTATCAATTTTTGGCATTTGTTCCTATCTCAAGCGTTAGACATCAATTATTTGCAGATGTACATAATTTTGTGTGTTTGTTCTAAGTTAATAAGGGATGTTTTTTTTCTGAAAATGTATTTACATTTTTTTTGTTTGAGAGCTTTCATTACAACAAAAAGTCTTGAAAATGTGACAAATTCAAACGGAGATGAGA